>NC_135655.1:101984549-102284549 GCF_964188315.1 Podarcis muralis | reverse complement strand
AGTGTAGATTTCAGCTTGATTTAGATGTTCATCATTATTCAATAAACACAAATCAATTCTAATATTTGGAGCAAGGAGTTAATTTTTTGGTTGAAACAACAGAAAAAAGTATATATATTTCATAGAAAAGGTTGAATGTGGCACACTGACAGAAACAAATATATTAAGGAGAAGTAAAAAAAAGATAGGTCAAGATATAGAAAAATAAGAAGGAAATAAAATAGCAAGTTAATCAGGAAGGAAGGGCGTTTCTAGTTCTTTATAATATTTTCTCCCCCCCTTAACCACACTTACAAAAATGCATATTTCAGCAAGATATATTTATGTTCCAGGATATATGCAATCAAATATTTGCAGCTGCCAAAGCAAATTATGGAAAGATTTTTAAACCAATCTGATCCTTGTGGTTAAGCTCTGCTAGTAACTCTGTGCAAAATCTGATTGCAACATCAGATAATGAGAAGTTTTCAACTTGTGCAGAAATGCTTCTACTTCCCTCCTCTTATTTGTTTTAGTATATGTAGAAAATGGGTGGGGGAAATAATATATACACATAGTAAAATACCGGTTGCTATATCGTAAAATTATGAGCAAAAGAAACAACATAAAAGATCATTGCAAATGAAAATGTCTTATATGGGACCCTGCATAGCCTCTAAACCAGGAGTAGAGAATTTTAGCTCAAGGGCCACATCTCCCTCCAATGTTAATGGTGGGTCGGGTCAAAGGTAAAATTGGGCAAACAACAGATGCACCTCTTATCTTCACATAGTATACTAAGCTCCAGCTGTTCAAAACCAGATGTTTCCACACCTCCACCCAAACAAGCCACCCACCTACACAAACACCTCCACCCAAGCAAGCAAGGGGCAAAGACACATTCCAGCCAGACAAAAGCCCTTGAGGAGGGTGTAGGCCAGAGCAAGTGAGGCAAGACTTCATAACCAAATGTCTGTTAGATTCGCTTGCATCTGTTGCTGCCATTACTTAGCTCTGGGGGCTCAGCCACACTTCTGCTTGTCCCGTGCCTACAAAGCATGAATCTGAGCAGTTTTCCACTTGTCCCGCAGGTCTGAGTGGTTTTCTCTTCGCCCCACAGCTTTCCCCAGGAAAAACCTCTCTTTAGTGCTGAATCGGAGCAAATGTCAATCTGTGGGAAACTCGACTGGCGTTGGTTCAGATTCCACAGTAAAGAATGGGTTTCCCATGGGGAAGTGGTAGAACAATTATGGGTGAGCCCTTAGCCTCACTCGTACACTTCCTTATGCCATTTATCTCTTCGAGCATTTATTGTTTCTTGGTTTCACATATGTGTGTGTGTCTGTTTATCTACATCTGCTGCTGCTGCCATGAGTACTGGAAGGAAGACCTGCTCCCTGCTGCTAGGCCCATTTCCACCTGGCCTAGGGAGTGGGGCCCAGACTCACCCTGAACAGCTAAAAGAGGCTCCTGGGAGGCCACTGGGACATTGCTAGAACAATTCTTGGTTTGGGGCAACTGGCTAAAATGTTTTAAAATGTTTTAAATGGTTCCAATTTTGGTTCCTCTGTTTTGTTTTTGTTGGGTTGGTGTTGGGTAAATGTTTAGTTGGAGTTGGTGGTTATTTTAATTTGGGTATAACTGTAAACTGTTTGCTGTTGTTGCTGCTGCTATCGATTTCTATAGATTTATTGCTTTGTTTGTTGCTTGTATAGGATATTTTGTTTTTTAATGTTTGATGTTTTGTTGTGTTTTTATATACCATATTTTTTGCTCTATAAAACTCACTTTCCCCCTCTTAAAAAGTAAGGGGAAATGTGTGTGCGTCTTATGGAGTGAATGCAGGCTGCACAGCTATCCCAGAAGCCAGAACAGTAAGAAGGATCACTGCTTTCGCTGAGCAGCGATCCCTCTTGTTGTTCTGGCTTCTGAGATTCAGAATATTTTTTTTCTTGTTTTTCTCCTCCAAAAACTAGGTGCGTCTTATGGTCTGGTGTGTCTTATAAAGCGAAAAATACGGTATGTTGTAAGCCACCCAGAGTGGCAGGGGAAACCCAGCCAGATGGGCAAGATTTAAAAACAACAACACTGTCTGTCTACCTATCTACCTATCACCCATCCAACCAACCATCTATCTTACTCTTTCTCTATAGAAACCAGAGTGGCTCTGCTGGATGTGAAGAACAGCTACATTCTATAGCTCCTTTCAAACATGATTGCAGTTTAGCTCAGGGTGGTGGAGCAGCATTGTGGCAACCTATGTGCCACAGCCTAAGTTATTAGAACTTGTGCAGACACAGAGCCCTCTGCTTTTAGATGGTAGGTGCAGAGGAATTGCTCTCACAGAGCCATGCAAAGGCTGTATGTGCAGGGACTACCTACCCATATTTATTGTGGGGATGAGGAACCTGTGGCCCTCTAGATGTCATTGGACTACAGCGCATGGCCAGTGCTCTTGTTCTAATGAATGCATAAAGGTCAGAAGAGAAGCTCGCTGCTGTGATGTCTTTCCCCCCTCTCATTTAGTCCTAATATAACGTCTGAAGGGGGTTTATTTTAAACCCCCAGCAGCAGAATGAGAACTTGTCACCCATGGCCTCAGATAGTGACATTCACCTGATACAATTCTGGTCACAGGGTCCATTATGAAAAGACGAATGGGTTCTCTTGCACATTCCTTTGCTCTAATTTGTTGTCTGTTTTCAAAAATTGCAGATACATTAAGTAAAGTTAGCTCCAAAGGGGGATTAAAAAAGCAAAACAAAACCCTGGGGTGAAAATTAGATTTTGCATTTCATGTTTCCCTCCATGGAGTTGTTGATAGCTGGTCTGCTAAACATATTTATTTCTTGCATTTCAATGTAATTCTACTAAGCAGCTCTTAAAACAACAACAACAACAACCACCGCCCACCCTTATTCACAAACATTATTTTTCTTCTCTACTTTGGGAGGGTATAACAAGATTTCTGCATAATTAGGAGTAGCTAAGGGGATGAGTCAGTAGCTTAGGGCTGCAATTACTGCCACTGAGCTAAATAGAACTTCTCCCAAGAGATCTTAGATCTGTTTAAGGCTAGGATCTGGTTAAAAGGGAGAGTGAGAGAGGGGGAAACTGTGTGTCCCATATAAGTCTTTAGCTTGCTTTAGATATTGAGGTCATGTGTCCCCCCCCCCACGCCTCCTCTTTTGGCAGAAATAACTAGATTGCATGTAAGTCAATTTTCTCCAATTGATACTCATTCATTACTTAGGCAACCAGCTCTGTTTTATATTCCTGTTTTATTTCACTGCATCATAAACACTTTTCAAGCTACACCAATGCATGAATTCCTTCCTCCCTGAAGTAATTTTATCAGGTAATGTGTTCTTTGCTGACACATTCTTTATCCAAGGAAAGCAATCCAATTTTTGATGATTTCAGCAGCAGCTTTCAGGGAGGGGAATCACTAATTTACACTGCAGGATTTGTTTTGTTTCCATCATGTAGTTGATAGAGGTTTGGGGGAAAGAACCAGACACCATTTTGAACGTGCCCCACCAGAGCTCTCAAGAAGTCGCCTGGTATAAAATACAAATGTCACGTTCATTTTGTGAATATTCTTATGAGCATCTCTCCTTTGGAAGATCTCACCTGTCCATTGCTCATTATGACATTTTGCACTCCCCCAGCCCCATTGTCACAAACTGGCTGCTCTTGCAACAGTATCAGCATTTTAATTTAACATTTATAAAAGTGCCACACATTTACTAGGCACTGTACCAAAAAAGAAAGGCTCAAGTTTTTTGGGTCCTGGTCACTGTTAGTCCTACTCAGAATGGAGCCATTTAAGTTAATGGACGTGACTAATAATAATACCTTTATTATCAATGTACAGCCTGTGTACAATGAAATTAACCGGGCCTCCCCCCCCCCAACACTCAATCTCATTGCACTCTGTGTGCTTGTCGCACAACACACCAACCCCGAAAGTCAGTTACACTATATTTTCCGTCCAGCAGCCTAACAGCCCACAGATAGAAACTGTTTTTTAGCCTGTTGGTATGACTGATTATACTTCTATATCTCCTGCCCGAGGGTAGAAGATTAAAGAGGTGCTGGCCTGGGTGTGAATTGTCCCTGAGAATTTTTTTCGCTCTCCTAAGGCAATAATCCCTTGCGGTGTCATCTAGCGGGCTCAAGGGACAGCCCATGATATCATGTGCTATGTTCACTACCCTCTGTAAAGACTTTCTGTCTGTGGCTGTCAAGCCAACATACCACACTGTGATACAATATGAGAGGACAATTTCTATTGTGGACCGGTAGAAGGAGGTCATCAATTGTTGTTTAACATTGTTCTTTCACAAGACCCTGAGAAAATAGAGTCTCTGTTGGGCCTTCCTAACCACCTGAGTTATATTGTTTTTCCAAATGAGGTCTTCACTAAGGTAAACACCCAGGAATTTAAAGGAAGAGACTCTCTCCACACAACCCCCCCCCCCCCGATATACAACGGGCCTAGTTCTCCTCCCTTCCTCTGAAAGTCCAACACAATCTCCTTTGTCTTGCTAATATTAGGTGCAAGTTATGCTCTAAGTACTATGAACACCCCCCCCCCCCCGTACGCTGATTCATCTCCACCTGTAATTAGACCCATTATGGTAGTATCATCTGCAAACTTAATAATTACAGATGAAATACAGTCATATGTATACAATGAGTACATCCCTGTGGGGTGCCAGTGCTGAACTTCAGGGATGTAGATGTAACAGGCCCAATCCCTCAGAAAGTCCAATCTCTTTGTGTCCGATCCCTCAGAATGTCTTTAATCCAGTCACAGATGGTAGAAGAAAGGTCTAGTTCCATCAGCTTTTTGATAAGAATGTCCGGAAGGATGGTATTAAAAGCCAAGCTATAATCAATAAACAACATTCTAACATAATTCCCCGGTCTCTCCAGATGACTCGCTGCAAGGTGAAAGGCTGTAGCTATGGTTGACCTATTTCCCCTATAGGCGAACTGATGTTTATCAAAATCTGGAGGAAAACATGTCCTAAGGTGTTGAAGGACCAATCTCTCGAAGCATTTCATCACTACAGATGTCAATGCAATAGGTCTGTAGTCATTTAGGCAGTTAGTTGCTGTTTTCTTTGGGACTGGGACAGTGGTGGCTGCTTTCAAACATGATGGAACACAAGCTGTTTGCAGACTAACTTAGGTTCATTTATTTCAGTGGGCCAGCTCTGAGTCTTCACTTTCAAGCCTTTTCATTTTCTTGTCTCCTTTCAGGGATGGCTGAATCTGTCATGACCAAGTGGCGATTTGAACCCTGGTCTCCCACGTCTAAGCGCTACACCACACTGGCTCTCATGTTTGTATGTCATCTCCCCATAGATACACTTTTTTGCAGCCCAATTTTCCCCAATATAACACATTTTTTAAATTATTTTCACGGATATATGCATTCTTTTTATATATATATATATAATTTTTTATTAAGTTTTCCTTTTACAAATAATTCTTACAACCATGCTTACAAATTTGCAGTTTTTGGACTTCCACCAGCACCTCCCTCAATCATCCATTTTTCTTATCTTCCCGCATTTTCTATGTAGTATTGCCGATTTAATATTAACCTTCCAACTCTGTTTCTTTCTTACAATATACCTTATATTATCACAAAGCCTCATTAAAACCCACTAGCGTTATCTGTTCATCACATATAGTTTTCAGATAATCCGTAAACTTTCCCCAGTCCTCGATGAATTTGTGATCTTTCTGATATCTGATTTTTCCAGTCATTTTATCCAATTCTGCGTAGTCCATAAGTTTCATCCTCCACTCATTCAAAGTCGGTAGTTCCTCTTGTTTCCATTTTTGGGCCATTAATATTCTTGCCGCTATTACTGCATACTGAAAGAGTTTATAATCACATCTTTTTATCTCTCTTCCTGTTATTCCTAACAAAAAGGCTTCTGGTCTTTTAACAAACGTATATTTCAACATCTTTTTCAATTCATTATATATCATTTCCCAGAAACCCTTTACCTTCTTACATTCCTACCACATATGGAAAAAAGAACCTTCTTTTTCTTTACATTTCCAACACTTATTACATGTTTTATACATTTTTGCTAACTTTACAGGTGTAATGTACCATCTATATACAATTTTCATAATATTCTCCTTTAACGCCGTACATGCAGTAAATTTCATATTTTCGTTCCATACCTTTTCCCAGTCCTCTAATTGTATGTTATAACCAAAGTCTCTGGCCCAATGAATCATAACCGACTTTATCTCCTCACCTTTTATTTGCCATTCCAAAAGTATTTTGTACATTTTTGACATTATCTTAACATCATTATCAATTATTTCCGTTTGAAATTTCGATTTTTTCTCTGTAAATCCCCTCTCTTTAAGATCCATTTTGAACCTTTCATTTACCTGAAGGTAATGCAACCAATCATAGACATGCTCTTTAACTTGTTCATATGGCTTCATTTTCCATTTCCCCCCCTCTTTCATTACTAACTCACCATATGTTATCCAATTTCCTCTCATATTGATTTTCTTTACACTCATTACCTCTAGTGGTGACAACCAGTGCGGGAGTTTAGGTTCTAGTATATTTTTATACCTCTCCCATATTTCTATTATGGAGCTCCTGAAAATATGATTAACAAAACCCTTGTGGGTTTTCTTCTTCTCCAGCCATAAATAAGCGTGCCAACCAAATCTATTATCAAAACCTTCCAAATCTAATAGTTTGTTATTTTTAAGTTTTATCCATTCCCCCAACCAGCAGAGACAAGACGCTTCATAATATAGTTTCAGGTCTGGCAGGGCAAAACCGCCTCTTTCCTTAGCATCTGTTAATAACTTAAACTGTATTCTTGGCTTTTTGCCCTGCCAGATATATCTTGAAATCATTCTTTGCCACTCTTTGAACACGCTTGTTCTCCTGATTATAGGGATCATTTGAAACAAAAATAACATCTTTGGAAGCACACACATTTTGATCGTTGATATTCTGCCCCCAAAAGACAGTTTCAATCTGCTCCAAGTTTCTAAATCTTTCTTAATTCCGTTCCACACCAGTATATAGTTATTCTGATATAAATCAATACTTTTGGGGGTCAACCAAATTCCCAGATATTTAATCTTTTTAGCCACTTCAATCCCTGATTCTCTTTGCATTTCTTCCATCAAACACTGATCTATATTCTTAACCATTATTTTAGTTTTCCTCTTATTTAACGTAAATCCAGCCACTCTACCAAATTGGTCGATTTCATTTAGCACCTCATTTAAACTGTTTTTGGGGTCTTCCATCGTTATCGGATATATGCATTCTTAGGTACCCTTTACCTTATTATATGTGTTTTTGCTCACACTATTTGGCTGGTGAACTGCACTCGAAAATTCACAGAGGTGTGAATTCTTGAATTTAGCAGTGTTTCCGTTCTCATATTGTTTCAGAAAGTGCAAAATAGGTAGGTTTGCCTTTAATGTGAACTGAATCAAATCTGTCTTCCATCCTTACATGTGATAAATCTACTCAATAACAGAAAAGGGCCTTTTCAGTCATGGTGCCATCTGTTGAATGCTTTCCTGGTGCCATTTTTATAAGTACCATGCTAACACCTTTTTATTGACTTGGGAATTTGGTAACTAAGCTAGCCTCTAGGGTGGTGCTCATCTTTCAGTGGGGTGGGTAGCACTTGTCTTCATCACATTACTGGATGAGCATTTTACACACCATATATGTGTGTGTATATATATATATATATATAGAGAGAGAGAGAGAGTGTTTTACTTGTTTCTACCTGTTGTATTTTATCCTCTTAAGTCACTTTAAGCCATATATATATATTTATAAAAAAACAGTGGCTAACAAAGCTTAACAACAACAACAGGACAGAAAAGTTACCCTGCCTTGAGTCGGATGATTCATGGTTAACATTGAGCTTACCGTAAGTATGAAAGGTGCTGGCAAATACTTCATGTACTAACAGCATGTTAGCAGTAAAAGAAAAAGAGAGGGGAAAAACACCACTTCACCTTGTTCTGGAACTCAAGTAGCTGACTAATTGTTTCTGTCTGGTTTGACATTTCCTGTATTAAAAAAGGTGATATTGAAAAACATGTACATATATTACTCAGCATTAGAAAATGTTTTCTATGACAGCCCTGTTTTCGAAATAGAGCAACGGGGGGGGGGGATTTGGCAGAGGAGCGCTTGTTTTGTCACTTCTGTACAATGTGATTTGATAAACACCATTTTCTCTAAACAGGAGCCAGTGTCAGCAAATGAACTTGTGTGTGTCACTCAGAACAATGCCAGGTTCCAAGTTGCATTGAATGAATGAATCTCTGAATCAACATAAATGCACTGCCAGAGAGAGGCTGTGTGTGGTCCAAGTTCTTCTGTTACCAGGGCTGGTCCACCAATGAGGCGGCAAGCGGCAGAATCTACCAGGGCAGCAGAACCTGATTTTTCTTCCTTCCCCCACACCTGACTCCTTGTGAGTGATGTAGATCTTCCCTCACTCCTTCCCTGGCAGGGAGGGAAGACGCCATCTTGGTCTGCCTCGAGTGCCAAAATGTGTTAGGTCAGCTCTGTATAGCACATACTATGGCATCCTGAAGTTTGGTTTTATGATTTCTTTTAAAAATAAAATAAAAGGCAGTTTCTAGTCCTCATGGTGAAGAGCTTACAACACGACTGCAGTACGTTTCCGGGCACAATTCAAAGTGTTGGTACTGACCTTTAAAACCGTAAATGGTCTTGGCCCAGTATACCTGAAGGAGCATCTCCACCCCCATCATTCTACCCGGACACTGAGGTCCAGTGCCGAGGGCCTTCTGGTGGTTCCCTTGCTACGAGAAGCCAAGTTACAGGGAACCAGGCAGAGGGCCTTCTCGGTAGTGGCACCCGCCCTGTGGAATGCCGTCCCACCAGATGTCAAAGAGATTGTCAAGAAAATCATGGGTTGCATCACTTCAGGCTGCAGTTTGCTGCATTTCTTCTGCCATGGTAAACATGGTGGCAAGGTGAGATGAGGTTGAGTGTTAGGGCGCAGTTTTAATGGGAAATTATGTTCCCACCCACTTTGAGACCCTAGGAAGACACTCTTTAAAAGTGTTTGATGTTCAAACTGGACTGGACATTCTCACACTGTGCGAAACTTATCCACGCACTTGTGACCTGATACCCTACTGACCCATTAGGGCCAGCAGTTGTGTCTTCTCCGTCAGACTCTTCCCCCTCTGACTTGACAGGATCAGGGTTCAGAATCCGATGATGACGATCAGGTCCAGGATCAGGGTTCAGGGCAGGTTTGGGCATCCCCAAGGGTTGTGAAAGGAGTGTCCAGGTGTGAGGCTTCATCTCCGGTAAGCGTAATGGAGAAAGCTCACGGAAGGGTTGTCACGTCAAAGGACGTGACAGTTTATCACCGCTGTGTTCAACTCTGCTGGGCGTGACTGAAGAGCTGCGGGACGACGGAGCTGAGTGGCGCAGCTGAGGGAAGCGCGCCGGACCTGGCTGCCATAAATAGCTAATTGTGGATCGTAAATCAATTAGCGGGGGTCACGCCAATATACCAATTTCCACAGTTCTTAATACTTGCAAAGCTTTTTATAAGTAAGTAAGTAAGTAAGTAAGTAAGCAAGCAAATGCCTGGTGTGGTGAGGAGCCAAATCATGTCCATGGGAGGAAGGGACTTTAATCCTTGATCCATGTTTGGTATTGAAGTCCTCTCCCTGGTGCTATTTAGATTCCAATGTGCTCTCAAATAACATAATCAGAAACACAATGGGGGCTGAACTTGTGGAATGAGATCTGAGTAAAACAGTTTATTTTGAATTATTTGAGAAATAAATATTGATTTATATCCATTTCAAATTTGATGAAGGGGAATTTGCAGAGGGTTCTGCTGCAGATCTTGCCTCCTTTTCTGTGCCATATTCTTAGAAAACTCACAAGTATTTTCCAACTGAAGTGGTTATGAGAGATCCTTAGCAGCTCTCGTTTTAGTTGCACATAAGGAACCCATTTTTGAAAGGAACCAAAGACTCTCCTGATAGTTGCCTCTTAAACAAATGTGACCTACATTTCACAAAACGATGTTGCTTTCTCAGCTTCTCATTTAGCATCGCTTTCTTCTTGAATTTTCTCCCAGGAGCTCATAAGCCTTCATAATTTGATCCCCTTTAGAATCCAGCAGATCAATCTTTGTGCTGACTTCCATTGCAGAAGGAACAGGCTTGTCAACAACATACCATTTTGCATAAACAAAGAAACGGAAACCCAGCAATGAATGGGGTGGAGCTAGAAGCAGCCTCAAATCTGATAATGAGCATCAGGCATGAATGGTAGCACAAAATTGACCGCAACCATCCATCACAGGTGACATATGTTCCAGTCAGAAAACTCTAGAAGTTTAGTGTAAATCAGGAGGTGAAATTAAATTAAACTGTGCAAAGTTGAGAGGTTTTACTAGTGTTTAAACAGCAGTGCTAATTGCTGCCGAATATAAGCGGCTTTCATTTATACATGAGCAAATTACAGGGAGAAAAAATGATTGCAGGGCATTCGAAGATGTAGTAACAGTTTTTGGTTCTGGCAGAAGAATTACTCATAAAATGAAATGTTCAAGCAAATCTCAAATGTTCTAGTTTTGTTTGTTTGTTTTTTGCAGTTGATAGTCCTAAATGAAAATGAAAAACAGCTAATTCAGTGATAGAAGGAGGTGAATCACCACATAATTCCTTCATATCATATCAACTTTGCATATACTGTATATTAACCGATTTACCACTCAGTGAAAGAAAGGTTTTTAATGCCTTTATTAAAGCAATATATAGTTCAGAGCTTAGTGATGAGTGATGTAATAATATAAGGACCTCAATTCTATTCTGTCAAGCATGCAAATTGAGTCTGGGAAAAACACAGTTGTTCTTCATTATATCTCGTTATACCATATTTGTACTTATCCCTCATCACACTGGTGATGGAGTGTGCAGTCCGTATTATACCCACAAAGCACGAGTTTCCATAACTTCATTTGTTGAAATTGGATTCATATAGATGACTCAGGTGCAGAACACACATATTCTTCTATATTTAAAGAGGCCCCTAGAACATTTCTGCACAACCTCCCATTCTCTTCCCAATCAGCTCTCTGCACCACTTAGTCCAAAGTATTGCTTTGGTCAGGATGTCCTACCCATTTGTCTCCACGCAGGAAAAAGTGTGCTGATAAATGGGTATCTTATGAGACCTACTGGCTCTTAGCCCTGGTTATGCAGTTCCCCCCTTCTTCCTGTTGTCATGGTGGCAATCCAGGCACAAAATGTAATGATAGCAGGTCTACTGTTATGGTAGACCTAGGAGCCGAAACATCTTTTCTGAGCATGCTCAGAGTGGTTTCCTTGAAAGCCACCGAAGGGTGTTCCAAGCATATAAAGCAGCTCCCCCCTTGGGGAAAGGGAAAAATGATCCAAAGGTGAAAGGTGGTGGAGCAGTTGGAGCAAAGATTACAGGGACAGCTATATCAGTATATAAGAGTGGAGAAATTAGAACTGGATAAATTGCTTCTTAAATAGGACTCTCACTGCTACCAGGAGCCAACCTGCTTAGCATTATAGCAGCCTCATTTCTGTCTGTTTAAATAATGAAAAAGAGACTGTCAAAACTAAAATCAGGTTAAAAGATTTTCTTTTCTTTACAGAAGAGAATGAGTTACCGTACAATTCGCTTATGTGGTGCTGCACTGCATTTGATGTTCAAACTTACCCGTTTAGTTTGGAGCGACACTTTAATCGTGGAATTCGTTGAGAACATGGGCTTCACAATAAGCACAGAAAGCTTTCATCTCTTCCCTGTAAATAACAAAAACAAACCTAATCCACCTATGGTATAAACATGGATTTAAATTAAACAACTTGTAGCCCTATACTTATAAGAATGCTTTGATGTTTACAAAGAACTTCACTTCAAAAAGCTTACCCATCCATAATTCCAATAATTCTTAATTTTAGTAAATATCCTAGCAGACCAAGGGAGGGCCATTTAGTAGCTGATCAGGAAATGGTCCCTTTTGCTCCATACGTCTTAAGGATGGGAACAGGAGAAAGGCACTGATATCACAAGAATGCAGTGCTTTAGCTAAAATCGCAACCATCTCATTTGCAAAGGTAGAAGTTCAGGATTTGGTTCAGATTGCATTGAAAGGGAAGCCTATCTAATCTGCGCTTTCTGAAACAGTATACAAACCAAAGCACAGTCATCCTTTGAAATTCAGACTTCTTTGAATTTTGTAATGTCGTTCTCCAGCATCTCTTTTGACTTGTTTCCTGGTTTCCCTCTTCTCTCCCATCTTTCCATCTTCAGAAAAGGAGACTGAAATCAACACTGAGAGGACCCTTCTCTCCTTGGCATGCTAAAACTCTCCCTCCCTTCCACATGCCTTTGAAGTAGCACAAATGGAGAGAAATGATGCTAGTTGTGATGAAAAAGACTGGCTGTCAGTATGTCCCATGGAGCACCGGGCTCTTTCCTCTCCTCTCCCATTCCAGTGAACCTCCAGAAGAAGTAGCCACTGAAGGCCAAACTATAGGCAATAAAAACCAAGATGCATTTAACATCACCTCTTCTTTGTTCAGGGTAAAAGTTATAATTTCTTCTCAGTTAAGGAATGATAGAGTGACTTCAATCCTTGTGGGACAAAGCAAGCACAGTGACATTCCATTGTTAATGGCCAGGCAATTTTGAAATCACTCTGCAATTTAGTAGTATCAGAAAGTTCCTCTGGGCAATCAGCTCCAAAGTTGACCTGGTCTTATGCAATGCTACCTTTGGCGCAACTACTGCAGCATGATCTCAAAATATGACAACTTTGGAGTTGATTGTTCAAGGGCACCTTCTATTACTTTAGCAGCATGGAATGCAGCTCTTTCTCACTCTAGTCAGGGTATCCCTCTGAAAACCAGACTCTGGGGGACACTAATGTGGAGATAGCTGTTGCACTCATGTCCAATTTCTGTAGCCATGTGATTGGACACCGCTGGACTAGATGGGTCTTTGGCCTGATCTAGCACAGCACATCCTGTGGGGGGGGGTTGCTTTTTTTTTTATAAAAGCAATCCAGTTCCTTCATCTGACCATCATGCAAGGAGCATCAGGAAGAAGGCTGACATGGGAAGCAGCAACAACATTACCAGAGCAGTGCAAGGAAGAGGCATGTTGCACTATGATGTTCCTGAGGTAGAGACAGAAGGGGTCCTTACTGAATTTCAAATTCTCTTTGGTCATGAAGAGTTAAACATCTACATGCAAAAGGTTTCTTTATTTTGTGAAGCGTCAGCCCACAGTACTTTAAATCAATACTGGGCAAGAATATTTGATCTACTGGGAATAATATATGGCAGACTAGCTAACGTGCTCAGGGCAGAGAGAGACAGGAAGTTTCAGGCGTTCCTTACAAAACACATTCCTCTCAGCCTGTTCCTCATTTCATTCCAAGGTATTTTTAATCCTTGACCTTTCTAGTTTTCTTCTTTGCTCAGAAATTTATCCTAAATACAAAAACAGAGTGTCTAAAAAGCTTAGTGGGGAGAACCTTTCCCCTATTTAAATAAGGACAAAGGCCATTATTTATCCATTGTCTCTGGCAATTTGGTTATGTAAAGTAAAAAAGAGGCAAGGCTGTAGCTTGCTGCGTGGGTTGTAAGAGAAAGTGAAAATGCTTGTGATGTTAATGATGTCAAACATGACAGCCTAAGTAAAAGAGTCTAATTGTGAAGGGGCGGAGGAATCTGTAACTAAACCATAAATTTTTGCTGGCCTTCTCACTGACGTCTCAAGATAGCAAAAAACATAGGAAACAATTTCCTCATCTGTTCTTTATATCTAGTTGGGAGGTGAGAAATGAATAGTTCATGGACTGTTCAATCCAATGTACAACTTCACACTCATCACAAGCTCTCTGTGACAGAACTGTGTCAGATCCTGAGAGTGTAGTTGCTATCTAGATTCTTTCTATTGTACACATCTGAAATGTGAACTTTTTGAGGTGTTAAGGCTAGAAGAGACTAAGAATGAAGTTCTGCAGGAAATTCTGAACTGTGTCCAGATTAGAAACATCATGAAGATTTGGGGTGGAGTCCCCCCCCCCCTAAAATATATGTCCTTCTCAGAAGACTGATGAGGCAACTGTTTGTGCTTTCCGTTAAAAGGGAAATTTCAACAGATGGCAACTTCATTGCCTCTCCACACATTTGATAGATGAGCCCCCTTCATGTGTCCATCACATGAAGTTTATCAGGACATTTGTGATGTTTGTGTATGAAGGAGGCCCTATTGGAGAGTGGGGTGTCCTGCTGGCAAGCCATCAGGCATGCCACTGACCCCATCCTTTGGAGATTCATCCACTAATAACTGGAGGGAAGAAATGTAAATGCATAGGTGGGCAATCACATGAACACATAAGTAACTACACATATATTTTGGCTTTCTCCCTGCAGATAACAGTGGCATATCTGATATCTTGGGCAGAACCAGGTCCACAGCTGTACTCCACTGTTCAAGTGATGTATGGATGGATAGCTAGATAGATGATAGCTAGATAGTAAATAAAAAACCCACAAATAATCAAATGTATTTTAATTGCAGATGCATGTGATGTGATATTTTAGATGCAAAGATGTCACTCAGTTGCCATCTCCTTTCTTTACTTATGTTGCTTGCTTGTTTGTTTTTCTTTCTGAAAACTCTACATCTGTAGCTATAAAAGAAGAAATGTGTGTGTGTATCTGACAGAGAGCATGACCATAGATGTGCAGCAAGAACAAGATTTAAGAGGATTGGTTTTAAGGTCCTGCAACTTACTGAGGCTCATTTGGCAGTGATGCAAGGGAGAGCCTTCCCAGCGGTGGTGACCCAGCTTCAGAACACCCTCCCTTCTGAGATTCAACTTGTCGCCGATGCTGTTGAGGTCTTTATTCAGGCCTTCACTGGAATTTAATGTCCCATTATCAGCTGGTAACTCAAGTTTCAAAAGGTCTGGGGCAGTATACAATGCTAGTTCTACTCAAGAGTAAGGTAAAGGTAAAGGGACCACTGACCATTAGGTCCAGTCGTGGCCGACTCTGGGGCTGCAGTGCTCATCTCGCTTTACTGGCCGAGGGAGCTGGCGTTTGTCCACAGGCAGCTTCCGGGTCATGTGGCCAGCATGACTAACCCGCTTCTGGTGAACCAGAGCAGTGCACGGAAACGCTGTTTACCTTCCTGCTGGAGCGGTACCTATTTATCTACTTGCACTTTGATGTGCTTTCGAACTGCTAGGTTGGCAGGAGCAGGGACCGAGCAACGGAAGCTCACCCCGTCACGGGGATTCGAACCGCTGACCTTCTGATCGGCAGGTCCTGGGCTCTGTGGTTTAACCCACAGCGCCATCCGCGTCCCTTTTACTCAAGAGTAGACCCATGGAAATAAGTTGATGCGGCTAACCTAAGTGAATTAATTTCAGTGGGTCTATTCTGAGAAGAACTAGCATTGGATACAGTCATTGTGATTCTACAGATAATCCTGAAGACATTAGTAAGATATTAGCTTGGTGCCTTAGTACCCCCAAATACCTTGTGAACTACAGATGCTTGGTGGTGTGCCAGACCTCCCATGGGTACACAGAGCCTCTGCAGCTGGATTGAATCAACATAGGCTTTTTCTACTGGTATGAATCAACAGAGACCTTTGAAGGTTAATATAAATTTGGTGAGCTGCACCAATTCAAGGTTTGGCGCCCCATGTTAAACTTTGTTCTCTTCCACATAATTTCTAAGCAGGATCATACATATGTAATTTAAAATGTACTTATAGTGCAGGAAAGTAATAATAATAAAACCCTGAATATCCCTAGGACACTCAACTTTCTTCTCTGCTCAGGGAGACTCCCACAATTTGGAAGAATTGTTTTAGTCGAGAAGAAAACATCTGTATTTCATAATTATATTAAATAATGACTCCAGCTGTGAGATGTTTGTCCATCCTGCCAGTTGTATGAACATAATGATTTCCTTTAAAAAAAGGAGGGGAGGGGAGAAAGTTAACTAAGGTCAAAGTCAAGCAAACAAGTTTACTGTATTCTGAAATCTGAGACAAATCGTTGTTTTCTCTGTCTGCAAATGAAGTTTATATTAAACACTTAGAAATGGAACCGAATGTGGAGAACTGGAACAGCAAAGGCAAAAAGCAGCCTCCTTGTAACAGCAGTGAAACATCTATTAAGTTCAAAACACTTTTAGGAGGAAGATAATCAAAGGATTGTTATTACTAAGCAGGCTGGCTTGAGGCCAGATTTCAAGGACATAGGGCAATGGCTCTCCTCACCTCCAATATAAATAGACAGATCAATGCTTCTAAGAACTAAATAAGAAATATTCCTTATAATCCACCCAATCACAAGGCCATGAGGATTCCATTGCTTGCTGTGAAAAATAAAAATCTTGCCATTAAGATGGCTGTGTGCCCTACTTTAAGGAGGCCAGTCCTCTATTTAAAGGGTTGGCATCTCTGTTTTGTTTTCCCTTGCAAGAAGAAAAGCAGCTGGAGGGAATGATGAGCAGACAAATAACTAGCAGTGAAAGGGTTAAGCAGCTCCTCCCTTCTGCTGGTTCCGCACTCAATATTCTAACTTCCTTGAAAGAGAGGAAAAAACCCTTATTGGGAAAGAACTACATGAAGTCTGGACCCCAGGCAATGATTTTAATCCTACTTCCAGGTACATAGGCACAAGCCTGTTGAAATCAATGCATCTCAAGTTATCATAACTCAATTTTTCATATGATATATATTCATAATTACAAACCTATGCATGCTATTTGAGCTAGTGATTGCCCAGGAAACAGCCTTGTTGCAAAAATATGCTGTGCACTTGACACTATCAAATAAAATAGACCAATCCCTCTCAAGCTTTTCCTTTAGATTTTGCCCTGTTATTAAATATTTGAAAACAAAGTTATTCAAGCGCATTTGGGCTGCCAAGATAAACTCATGGAAAAGTCACTTTTATTCATTCCTCGGGGCTTACAAGAATGGATCCACATTATGATTATGTAAATTAATACATCATTGGATAGAAATTGTAAAGAATTTCTTTAAATATTCAGCATCTGCTTTGTGTGACAATGGCTCTTTTGAACGTTACACGTTTTCAATCACAGCACATCTGTTCTGCTTACGAAATGAACAATTCTATTCCTTTTAAAATAAATACTCTGCTCCTTTTCTCTCCCCTCCGCTTTGGGTCTCTGAGTGTGGCGCATTCCAAGAAAGCAAAATTTAATAAATTAGCTTTCACTGTTTAACAGTCGAAAAGTGATGGTTGCTATCAGCAAGGTCGTTCAGCAATTCAAGGAGCCACATAAATCATCTCAAACCCATTTCCTGATAGTATTTATTGTGCTTTTGTTATATTCAGCTGCACTGTATGCTGTAGGTAGATTATATGTGTGTGTAGAACATGTGTGTGAGTGTGTGTGTGTGCGCGCGTATGCCTACCTACACTGAAATGACAATAATGAACATCATAAAGAGGGAATTTCACATATTATCCAATTAATCTGCAAAGTTTCTGATTAATCTACATAGACTGCTAGGATGTCTGTGTTATCAACAACTCTGTGCGCCAGGGTGAGTGGTCACTGTTAATAAAGTAATTATCACCATCTGTATTTCTCTGTATTTCCTTTCGACCTCACTGTTTACAATCTTCCACCAACCCCCAGCTATGTATTTATAACCTGCAATTCAGGATAATACCTCATGCCTCTGATGAAATGGACTGTAGGCTACACAGTCTGGTAAACATAGACCGTAGTCGATGAAAACTTATTCCATAACAGATTTGGGAAGAGCCATAGCTGAGTAGTAGAGCATTTGCGCAACATGCAAAAAGTCCCAGATTCAATCCTGGGCATCTCCAAGTCGGGTTGGGAGATCCGCTCCACTTCCCCATGGGGAAGAGTTGCGGTGGACCGCGTGGCCAACCACACTCTTCCAGGGACGGGGGACAAAGTTCTGCGTTGCCTGTGGGATCCCGTCCACGTCAGTGACCGGCCAGCCAATCCGCTGGTTGGGGGGGGCGTGGCCGGGACCGTTTAAGCAGAGGCGCGAGCCGGAGGGCTTCCTCTTGGCTTGCTTCCTCAATCTCCTGCCCTCCCTCCCTTTTGCAGATTTTAGTCATTGGCCTTGCTATGGACCTTGGTTGGTCGCAGTTGAGGGGCCTGGTAAGAATTTTTCCACTTGGCAAATTGGCACAGGCCATTTGGTTTTCGCCTACCTCGTAGCAATCGTCACAACTCTGTTAGGGTGGCGGTTAGGCATTGTTTGACCTTATGAGGGGGGAGGTGAGGTGTGGCCATCACCTGCCCTTCCAAGCTTAAGGGTATTTTGTTGAAGGAATCCGGGGGTGTGGATCTCGTCTGAAGCCCGGGGAGGGGCTAGGGCCATGCCATGACCCCGGCGGGAACACCAGGGGGAGCTTGAGTTGGTCTGCATCGATGGGCCTTCCCCTTCTGGTGGCTTACCCTTACCAGACTCCCTGCACAACAGGCAGGAGTCAGATATAGTTGGGTCCACTCAATGCCTAAGCCAATACCGCTCACATTCTGTAATCAATAAAGTTGTGGCCAAAATTCGCCCAATAACATTAACCTAGTATCTGTGTCCTTGTGTGTGTTATTCTTCAACGAGGTGGTGTCTTCGGGGTCTCGACACGCAATGTCTCCTGCCTGGAACCCTGCTGTCAGTCAGTGTAGAAAATGCCAAGCTAGAGGGATCAAGGGTCCTTATCGTTTTTGCTGCATGAGACTAAGGTGGAAACAGAAAACTATATGTTTTTTTTTCCTGTTGGGCAGTCTATCTGTGCATCTTGACATCATTTGGAAGCTATGTGCATATAGAACAAGAAACATACAAAATGGGCATACAGTGGTACCTCGGGTTACATACACTTCAGGTTACATACGCTTCAGGTTACAGACTCTGCTAACCCAGAAATAGTGCTTCAGGTTAAGAACTTTGCTTCAGGATGAGAAAGGAAATCGTGCTCTGGCAGTGCAGCAGCAGGAGGCCCCATTAGCTAAAGTGGTGCTTCAGGTTGAGAACAGTTTCAGGTTAAGAATAGACCTCCAGAATGAATTAAGTACTTAACCCGAGGTACCACTGTACATCTGACATTAAAACCAGATATAAAATGAATACAAGAAAAGCAACAAAGTGAAAGAAAGCAAAATTAGCTTTCCTGGATATTGCATAAAAGAGTGAAAATTATCCCGTTCTTCTGGAGCATGACGAAACATGGCAAGAATTCATACAGAATTATGACTGTATAAACTAAAGCTAAAATAGGGACAATGCACTATTTTCGTATCATGTACTCCTTGTAATTTCCCCAAGTAATTTGTAGCACAGCGAACTGCTTCTTTAAAATTGGATGCAGTATGTCTGAATGTAAACACTCAGCAGTTTGCAGAAGGTCTGTAGCTCAGCAGTAGACAATCTGCTTTGCTATGCAGGATGTTCAATTGCTAGCATGCCCAGACAGGGCAGAGATTATCCTCATCTGAAAACCCAGAGAGTCACTGCATTCATTACTGAGCTAGGTGGAGCATTGGTCTAATTCAATACAAGGTAGCTTCCTGTATTCCTAACTGCCTCCTATTGCTTGCTGCCAATAGTTCCATTTCTACAACTTCTACTCTGTGAAAATTGGCCTCAGAGGTGCCACTTGAATCTAATCTAATCTGATTTCAGTGGAGGAGATTAACATTTCAGTCCTACACATGTATAGTTAGAAGTAAAGGACCATTGAATTCAATGGGGTTCCTTCCAGGTACGTGGGCATAGAATTGCACATGCTTAACTTTCATAATGAAATCAGTGGGACTTAACATTGCTTACCTTGGGTTAAACAATATCCTCTATTGTCACGTCTCCTTCCCCAAAGTAGAGGTGAGTGAATATGTTTCTGGTCAATGCCTCTTGCACCTATTTATACCCATAATTTCATTCCACATCTGTATTAATCTGCTGAATCTGCAAGCAACCCTGTAATGAGGTAAAACTACCAGCTGGTTGCAGATATTTCCAACTCAAGTAGCCAGAGACAAACCTTGCAATAGGCCAATTAGGTGGTTCAGAGGAGAGATCCTTGAAGAATTCGATATATGTGTCCCTCTCTTGGACTAATAATGTTGGATAGAACTTATCTATCAGATATTGCTGTTTGAATGTTGTTATGCAGTTCTTGGCAGCTGAATCTTATCAACATATGCATTTAAATACCATTTTGAGAGAGAGCATACATGTTGGTATAAAATATGTTTCTCTCAATATGTGCATTTAAACATGTAGCTGGAAGTTTCATTTCATTACAGATTTTGCATCTGGAAAACATTGGTTAGGATAGGATGCCATCTTATTATTTCTTTTAAAAAGTAGAAGTTTTCTCAATTATAATATAATTGAGATATGCTAACATGGAATAACGCCAATAAAATTTCATGTTATTGGATGTTTTTGTTGTATTACTGATTATACTATTGATGTTTTTAACTATATCTCAGTGTTTTAATTTGGAAGTCACCTTAGGGACCCTTTAAGGACCAAACATTGGTTAGAAATGTTTAAATAAATAGCATGTATAATACACACATACTGCAAATTGTCAATGGTTCAAGTATACATAAAAACTATATTTTAAATTATAAAATCAGAATCACTTGATTCTATTTCTTATTTCATTTTCAATTTAAAAAAGGTTGCTCCATTAAAATTGACATTGGGCATCTAACTGCGTTCTACTCTTAACTTCATCCTTAACCTCTCTGATCCTCCTGCGACTTCCTTTTAATAATTTAAAAATATAATTCTCAAGATGAAGTCAAGCAGAGAACACAATAGGATCTCTGATGTTAAAGTTAATGAGGCAGCACTTTAAATTGAGAATGGAAGAAGGAATAAGTGGAAAGAACATTTCTTCATTTCCTATGTCAACAAAGCAAATGGAAGTTTTACAGGGTCAAACAGCTTAAACAAATGAGCTCATGACAAAGAGGAGAATGCTAAGGATAAATGCAAATAAAATGACCCATTTGGGGCAGCCACCCATTTTGATGCTCATATACCAAGTTCCACCTTCACACATCTAGAATTCAATCTGGGTCAAAACCACCTGTATTGGAGACTCGTGTTCAAACTGGTAGGGAGCTACCAAGGGTTGGCATGCATAAATTGAAGTTGTCTTCTTCTGAACCAGAAACTTGGTCTATCTAGCTCAATATTATTTGCACTGACTGGGAGCAACTCTGAAGGGTTTCAGACAGGGATCTTGCCCATCACTTCCCAGTGATTGAACCTGGGATCTTTAGCATGGAAAGCAAGTGTTCTATTCACAGTGTTACATCACTCTCCTGACTAGTGGTTCCCTGATGATTATCTTCTATGGCTATAGCCCAAGCTAGTCTGATCAGTAATGAAATATGAAAAGCACGTTGTAGATGTCTCCAGCTATACCTACCCAGCCAACTCACTGGGAACCCCCAAAGTTGGCTTGGAGACAAGTGTTCTGCATTATTTATCAGTGTCTTTGTATTTTAGAATAATAACTTTTCTGTGGATACCCCAGTTTAAAGCAACTGAATTGTGACAAAACAGCATTATATTTTATTAGCATATCCATCTTCCCAAACCACATTGTCACTTTCTTAAATTTGCTTCCTTTATCTTGTCGGATTGCTTTACTATTACTGTTCTAGTCTGACAACACACCTCTTCAAAAATCTGTGGAAAATGTTTATTTGAACTTTGGAGCTCACTGAATATAATATCTCAGGGTATTTGGGGGCGGCAGGGTGTGTGAGAGAAAGAAGTATTGATTTTCTTTTCCCAGTTACTGGAGAGAGCGACTATGTAGTTCTCATCGTCTTTAATATTTTCAATCACTCATCCTTCCTTTTTTCTGCTTCAGTCAGCTCTGTCTGCCTTCGTTCATGCCCATGTCAAAAAGCAATTGTGTCCAATGTCCAAGCAGTTGCTTATGAAAGTCAATCCCATCTCTGAAAATTGCTAGAGCTAGCTCTGTAGAAGCTTGGAGGCAAATTCTGATGAATTATTGTCACTGTGCAATATTTATTTAGGGTTAGAACTAAGACAGCAAATGTGGACATTTTATCATATGTGGTGGGATTGTAATGTAATTAAAAAAATTTGGGAAATGATATACAACAAATTGGAGAAAATGTTCCATTTAACATTTGTTAAAAAACCTGAAGCATTTTTATTAGGGATTGTAGGGAAAGATCTGCCAAAAAAGCTGAAAAACATCTTCATGTATGTGACAATGGCCGCGAGAGTTTTAATAGCACAAGGATGGAAGACTGAAGAAACCCCAACTAAAGAATCATGGCAAGAAAAATTGATGGATTATGCAGAACTGGCAAAACTGACATACAAGCTACGGGACAAGGATAACTGTGACTTTAAAGATGAATGGGAACCCTTTACAAAGTATTTGAAGACGCAACAAAGCGAACTGGACTCCTTGGCTGGTTTTGAATAAACATTCACAAACTATTTATTGATAATAATCAGCTAAATAGTTTGAGGATCTATACAACTGTGTAACAGCATTTTTAGAGAAATCAAAGACTGGAACTGAGGGAAGTCGGGGGTGGGGGTGGGTGGGTTCTTTGGGGGGAGGGAGGAAAAATAGAGGGAAAATAAGGATGATATGTTTCTGGATAATATGTTTTGTTTTAATTTTGAATAAAAAGTTATTAAAAAAAAGAAAAAAAGAATTAAGACAGCAAATGCTTAACAATCAAAGGCAGGGAAAACATAATTGCAAATGATCCAAGGCTACCAGTGTCATTCCTGTTATGCTAGTAAGAACTTATGTAGGCCCATCTAGTCCATAAGAGCCCAGCTGGATCAAGTCAATGACCATCTAGTCCAGCATTCTATCATCACAGAGGCCAACCAGATGCCTACAAGAAGCTCACAAGCAGAACCTGAGCACAACAGCACCCTCCCCAACTATGACCTCCAGAACTGGTTTTCAGGGACATACTGCCTCCAACACTGGAGGTAGAACATAGTCATTATTGTTAGTATCCACAGAGTACCTTATCCTCCCTGAAGTTGTATAATTCTCTTTTCAGGTCATTGAACACCAACAGCTTGTGCTATGCGGGCTTAGTTCTCAGGTAAAGGTAAAGGACATGGGTGGTGCTGTGGTCTAAACCACTGAGCCTCTTGGGCTTGCCAATCGGAAGGTCGGCGGTTTGAATCCCCGTGACGGAGTGAGCTCCTGTTGCTCTGTCTCAGCTCCCACCAACCTAGCAGTTCGAAAGCACGCCAGTACAAGTATATAAATAGGTACCACTGTGGCGGGAAGGTAAATGGCGTTTCCGTGTGCTCTGGCTTACATCATGGTGTTCCATTGCACCAGAAGCGGTTTAGTCATGCTGGCCACATGACCCGGAAAGCTGTCTGTGGACAAACGCCAACTCCTTCGGCCTGAAGCGAGATGAGCGCCGCAACCCTATAGTAGCCTTTGACTGGACTTAACCATCCAGGGATCCTTTACCTTTTTTTACCTAGTGCTCAGTAACAAACTTCAGGGTTAGGAGAGCTATTTTCCTGTGATCTTTTCAAGACTGGCAAGGCAATAACTTACAGCCTAGTGAGAGACCCGGAAGCTGTACGCCGGTTCCCTCAGCCAATAAAGCAAGATGAGCGCTGGAAATCCAGAGTCATCCGTGACTGGACCTAGGTCAGGTGTCCCTTTACCTTTACTAGTGAGAGAACTGAAGTCGCAAACTTGCTGATGGGGTGGTAGGGCCACCACCATGGCCAGACAAGGGGCCGGTTTCACCTGTCATGAGATCCTTCTCCACTGAGATTTTCAAGAACTAGGAGCCATTCATGCCATCAACTCCAGTGCATATGGCATTCTAGTGAAAACTTCAGAAAACATTCTGTTTTAATTGTCCAGTTTGGCCCCTATTAACATGTACCTCTGGGTGGCCAGTTACATGGCTGGGGAAACCCAGCCAGTTGGGTGGGGTATAATAATAATAATAATAATAATAATAATAATAATAATAATAATAATAATAATATCTAGAGGGCTTCCCTCAAATGTCCTGGCATCCCGTGGGCACAAGAAAGCCAAAGAGCAATCTTTGAATTCCACAAAAACTGTCACTGAATCAAATTAAGGCAATCTCTTGTCTATGACAACCAAAACAACATAAAACACCCTCAGGTGTTGAGGGGGGAAAGGGGGGGGATTTAGCAAAATTTGATTACAAACAAGGGCTGGATTGCATGCTCTGCTGTAATTATTTTACCTAGTCCAAGAGCTGAGCAGCAGAAGCAGTCTTCTAACAGCTTACTCATTACATCTTGCCAGCTGGGATTACATCATGTCAAATATAGCAGGCCCCTTAACTTTTCTGTGGCATTCAATTTTGCTGCAGGATCCAAGCTGAACAGAGCAATGCTGACTGCAATACAACAGAGAATAGCCAGCAAAGCAGCGTTTGCTCTTTCCCCCGTTTTGCTTTTCTTTTCTTTTTTAACCTACCAAAAGAGAGAGAGAGAGAAAAAAGTGGTTGCAAGAAACAAACCTGGTATGAAGAAAACAAGATGACTCAGAGAGAAGTTCCGGAAGGGAGGAAGGTCTTCCATCTCCGCGGGAAGTGGCCCAGAGGAGGTGTTGAAGGAAATCAGAAACTCAGATAAAGAGTGTTGATGGTAGTTGCTGTAATAATAATTATTACTACAACTATTACTGAAAGGAATGAGGAAAGCTGTTATAAGAGAAAAAAGTGAACGTAAAAGAACCAGGGACAAGGGGTGAAATAAACTTTCAGGATTTTTCAGGGAGGTACAAGCTGAGTGAGGGACGCGGGTGGCGCTGTGGGTAAAAGCCTCAGCGCCTAGGGCTTGCCGATCGAAAGGTCGGCGGTTCGAATCCCCGCGGCGGGGTGCGCTCCCGCTGCTCGGTCCCAGCGCCTGCCAACCTAGCAGCTCGAAAGCACCCCCGGGTGCAAGTAGATAAATAGGGACCGCTTACTGGCGGGAAGGTAAACAGCGTTTCCGTGTGCTGCGCTGGCTCGCCAGATGCAGCTTTGTCACGCTGGCCACGTGACCCGGAAGTGTCTCCGGACAGCGCTGGCCCCCGGCCTCTTGAGTGAGATGGGCGCACAACCCCAGAGTCTGTCAAGACTTGCCCGTACGGGCAGGGGTACCTTTACCTTTTTTACAAGCTGAGTGTGAAAGGAAAATGTGAGAAGAAATGATAGGATATGGGTAAAAAAAATATTTCTGAGAGGTATGTGGGGATAGGAAGGAAAAAATATAAACAAAAACCCTTCTCCACTTGGAACTTCTGGATTGGCAAATTCTGACTAAAATAGGGATGTTGTCACAATCCTGTCAGAGCAAACCTCTGTATTCATCGTAAGAAAAACTGAAATATAGGCATCGTTGCTACAAGGAAAACACTTTGGCAAAGAATGTAGCCATTTCCAGAGATGTATTAGATATCAGTAGAAAATGATGTTAGAAACTGCCAGCTGATTATGCCAAACTGCCTCCATCTGCCCCTGGCTTTGCCACCGTTTTGTGCCACCATTTTGTGAGCCGCAGTCAATCAGTCTTGAGAACCTATTTAAACATGGGGGAAAGTACGCTGGAAGTAAGGGTCTGCCTCCACATCCACCTCCACACAAAGGGGCCATGGATTCCTTCATTTCTTGCCTCCCTTCCACTTCTTGTGCCTCCTAAAAACCCCTCACAACCTTCAGGGTGAGCTTTGTAGGAAGTCCAGGGAGATGCTACTGAAAGGGTTGGGTGGGTAACGGATCGCCCCTGTGTGTGCAGAAGCAAGCTAGCATTGCTTTTAATATAAGACAGTATGCCTGGAACAGCAAGATTATTTTGTTCCTCTTATCCAACCTCTGTGACACCCCACCCAGCTTTTTGGGGGGTGGGGAGTCAGGGGCATGATCTCATTGCTTCACAGCACATTGGTTCTAAATGCTTGACCATTGTATGTGTGAATGGGGCTTTTATATACTGGTGGATGCTATTAATGCATTTCTTTCTTTCTTTGCTTTCTTTCTTCACCCCTCCAACACCTGTAGGCACAGGTCAAAGTATTTCCATGGTGTGAATGCTGTTAAAATGCCTGGGCTAGATCCAAAAAGCACCACTTGGCAGGATGTGCCAACCAGACGTCGCTTTGCAAACAGTGCTCGACACCATTCCGACTGATCTGAACAGGGCCTGGCCCAGAAACTGCTTCACATTCTCGGCTTTCTTCGCTTGGAATTCCTCGCTGTTGTTATTTGATCCTTCAATATCATGTTCCTATTACGGATAAGATGGTTTATTTAAAACATACCTCCCAATAAACCTCATTTTGAAAGGAGAAAGGGAGAGGATAGAAAAGGGAAATGAATTCCCTCTGCAGTTTGTGGGGGGAAATCTGTTTCCAATCATTATATTGTTAATGCAGACACATTCTGAAATATTACTTCCATATCAGTCATAAATGACAGAGAGCGAGTGCAATACTCTGTGGTCCCTTAATTCCACTCTATATTTTTCTTTCCGTTGCCCATATCACCCCCAAACAACCTTGTGAGGTAGATTAGCTTGAGAAAAACATGACTAGCCCAGAGTCATTTGATGAACTTCATGGGTGAAAGGGAGCCTGCAATCCTAACCCCACTTATTGGGAGTAGACTGCATTGAATTCAATAGGACCTAATTCTGTGTAGACATGGTGAGGTTTGCACTAAGGGCCCGACACCCTAGCCACTCCACTCCCCACCCCCTCTTTCTCTCTCAGTGGTAAAGGTGGTGAGAGGGAGCTATTACAAAATTCACATCAGAAAACCTTGCACAGTGCAGCACCCTATAGGCTAAACATGGATATCAGTTGTTAGAACAAACTGAGATCAAATCTATTAGGTTGCCAACCAGGCCTGAAACACAATGGAATATTTTTTAAGGGTCTGCTGGGAGAATATCAAAACCTTTGAAAAAGAAGACCATGCTCTGGGCACAAACTTGACATCTGTAGCCGGGTTGGAAATCTCTTTCAGATATGCCAACTTTTTGTCATTCAGTGCCTGTAAAGATTAGATCCCAATCTGAATTTTCCCAGACATTCTATAGTCTAAATTAATTCCCTCTTCTTCTTCCTCTAAATTGTCGAAGTTATATTTAGGCACTTGTGTATGAGAAAGTGTTTAGAGTCAAATAGCCTCTTTTTAAAAAATCCTTCAATGCAAGGTGTGTGTACTTCCTGTGATTATGTATTTTGTGCTGATCCTGAAGGCAGCAGCGGCGGCGGCGGGGGGGGGGGGGGATCTCCAGCATACTGTGTACTTTTGATTTATCAGATCAATAGAGAAGAGAACCAGTGGCTTCTGTTTCTTTTAACCAACGAATAAGTTTTTCCATACATATCTAGTTCCATGCCAACACAAACCTTTTGTCTTCACTTGCAGAAAATCCTAGCGATGAAAAGCTATTCAGTTTCAGGTATGCATTCAGAACAAAACAAAACCACAGCACCCACATCAGTCAGCCCTGTCTATTCACATGGCTGGTTTTCCCACAGCATGCTAAGTTCTGTGCAGTACATGTTATAATAAGGGATCTAACATGTGGTCATTACCCAAGCTACTCTACTTTGGGCAACGTTGATCCAGGCTATTAGAACCTCAGGTCCACAGGCTGGTTCATTTATTCATTCATTTTATTTGTATGCCATTTTTCTACCAACAACAACAACAACAACAACAACAACAACAAATGTTCAGAGATGCTTACAACAAAGAAACAGGGATGAATTTCAAACAAATGTTACACTGATTGCTGGGGCTTGTCTGTGGTTGCAGTCAACCATAAGCGAGTTAGGGGGCATGGTTTGGAGAGCAGACCAGAGGGAAAACTTCTTCCCTCTGTTCTGCTCTCTGGCTATCAAAGCCAGCTGTGCCCAGGCAACAATAGAAAATATAGTAACATATATAAAAAAAAAAATCAGCTATGCTCACTGGGCTGCAAAAGACTATGACCACATTCACACACCATGCATTTAAAGAACTATGATGCCACTTTAAACATTTGTGGCTTTCTCCTCAATGAATTCTGGGAATTGTAGTTTGTCAAGAGTGCTGAGAGTTGTTGGGAGAGCCCTATTGTCCTCCCAGAGCTGCAATTCCAAGAGTTCCCTGGAAAGAAGGATTGATTGTTAGACCACTCTGGGAATTGCAGTTCTGGGAGGGGAATAAGGCTCTCCCAACAAGTTAGAGGTGTAGTGTGAGTTGCCAGTGCCTAGGGCCATGTGGGGAGGACGAGGAAGAGAAACGGTCAGAGTAAGCATGTGCATTCAACTGCCTAATGGTGTCCACGTCACCCAGGAGATTGCAACCACAGAAATAAGACAAGAAGAGTCATTCTGTTGACTGTAGAGGTCACTTCCTGGTTCACATGGAGAAGCTGTTTTCAACGGAGCCCAGAGATAAAAGCACACAGCTGTATTGAGGCAGCACGGGGTATTAACATTTTGTACCCCTAAAATTTTTGCACCTGGGGCAAAGGCCTCTGTGTCCTCCCATGCTACACCACTGCAGTAAGTCCTTAACGGACTATAATTTCCATGTACTACCTAAACCGTGACTTTTTAAATTGGTGCCATAACTGTTTTAAATGCATGGTGTGAATGTGACCTGGGTAAGTTAAATGCAAAATAGTCTCTTTATTGTCAGGCTTCTAGCTGTGTTTCAGGTACACAGTCTATTTGGGTGGTCCTATTTTGTCTCTAAACGGACAGGTAGTCAACCTGAGTTTGTTCTATTGCATTTACCTTGACTTCTTTTTGAAATATGGATTGCCTCTTTGAGGTATGCCTTGGAGAATTCAGAAATGAACAGTTGGCTTTGTTTAACATTCTATTCCCCACCCCACCCCCCTTTTTGCTTCTCAAAATGTTTTCTGTTGTTGCCATTATAATGTGTTCATGGCTTCAGGCTGACAAAAACTCGTGCCATTCAGTTTCCAACTAGTGGCCCTGCCAGGTTCTAAGACTGTGTGAGGCAATTCACAATTGCTAATAGAGCAGTCGGTCCAGATTTACCTGCCTCACCCGTGAGTGTCTATGCGTGTGCGCACGTGCGAGTCCTGTTGACAGTGTTGAGCAAAGACATTTCCCAGAAAACACTGTTCTAAAACACTGTACTCTGCCTTTCTAATGTTTACTGTCAGAAGGGTTGCGTCATAGAGATTACAGCACCACACTGATTCTGGGGGAGGGAACTCACGCCCTTTGAAGTCGAATAGGGTATTATTTAGAAGTCAAAGTAATAATCAGATTTTGCCTCTAGTTATCAACGGATTCCTCTCAGTTATGACAGAAAACACCTTAATATTGGCTGAGAAAATAATGGAAAAACACTTCATCTTTTTGTGTGGCTGAGTGCTATATAAGCCTGCCTGCTCACTTGATGTTCTTATTTTTTAATTGATCAAATTATTGTAGATGAAGCATTTTGCAAGATCATGAGAGTGGGAAATTAAAAGGTTGTTGAGACACTGCTAAAAATCTGCAGAAGACTATGAAATCATGTGCCTGTTCAGATACATAGGATCACGTATATATGACTCAGATCATTCTCACTATTCGGTAACTATTTCCAGTGTGTGTGTGTGTGTGTGTGTGTGTGTAGGAAATAAGCAGATCATTAAAACTGTAAATAATTAATATGCATTGTCAATAAATTGTTAACATTATTCTTCATTCCTTTGCGGTTGAAATAAATTTATCACAAATAAATGCTGGAAGCCTTCAAGGGGCCTTTTAAAGTATGACATTGTTGCTGCTTTGGGTTTCATTTGAATCTTGACATTTAATAATAATAATAATAATAATAATAATAATAATAATAATAATAATAATAATAATAATTTATTATTTATACCCTGCCCATCTGGCTGAGTTTCCCCAGCCACTATGGGTGGCTTCCAATTGTTAAAAACAATACAGCTTTAAATATTAAAAACTTCCCTAAACAGGGCTGCCTTCAGATGTCTTTTAAAGAGAAGATAGCTGCTTATTTCCTTCACATCTGAAGGGAGGGCATTCCACAGGGCGGGTGCCACTACCGAGAAGACCCTCTGTCTGGTTCCCTGTAACCTCACTTCTCGCAATGAGGGAACCGCCATTTCAGGGTACTTTCACATAGAATAATAGAATTGTAGATTTGGAGGGAACCCAAGGGTCATCTAGTCCAACCTCCTGTAATGCAGGAATAGCTAAATTAATTTTGGGTTGGAGTGACCCTGGAATTACTTTACATGATGGATGGGGAATCTGTGTCTCTCTAAATGCTGCTTGTCTTCCTACTTCCACCAGCCCCGGCCAGAATGGCCAGGGATCGGGGATTATGGGAGTTACAAGTCCATCAACGTCTGGAAGACACAGGTTTCCCAGTCCTGGCTTAGAATCAAGCCTCTTCCTGAATTGTCCTGTCGTTCATTTACATATCCCCACCCTAAGTTCAATTTCTTGTTCCCATTGGAGGGTGAGGCTACAGTAATGGAATGGAACACAGACAATTAGTACGAGTATGATGCCAATATAATTTGACAATCAAATCAATCACTCCTTTTATGTCTTAAGTCACCTTCTCTCTCTCTCTTTCATGGATGCATGCTTTGCAGAAGATAAAGAAGGTAAAATCACAAGACTTCTGCATTCCATCTTTCTTTTTTAAAGTAAATAAATGTCAAGACACTTGAAATATTCAGGAGGACTGAAAATTCTGTCATCCAGAGTGTTTGTTATTTTGATACAACACACCAGCAGAGAGGTAGCTGCTAATTTTAAGCCAGCACAACAGGTGTGGGAGAACATAAGATACACACCTCATTCCCTGTTTTAATTTTTATATGCTGGCAGCAAGCCTGACACTTCAGCCCTTAAGCCTTATTTCAGGACATTACTTAATATCTCAAGCCTGGTAGGATCTTGATAATGACAATAGAATAGCTTAGCAACATGCTTTTCATATGGCACCATCAAGATTGTCATCAGGGTCAATGCCCTGCCATGGTTTTAGCCAGAAATACCTGTTGCAAAAAACACATGCTCATTGTCTTTCTATGTCAACATCGTTTTCTCCGCAGTGCAGAGAATACTCAGTGTTTCAGTGTTTACCTAACATCCATTGGTTTTCCTTACTATGAACTTGGGATTTCAGTTCCATTCTACAGAGAATAACATTGATTCCCTGCAGCAGATGGAGAAGCCAAAACCAATCCTGTTTTAAGTGCAACCACCACAGAAGAAAATTGGCTATTAGTAATGATGGCTGGATTCCAGCACCAGAGGCAGCAGGCCTCAAAATACCAGTTGTTGGAAAACAACATGTGGGAGTCCTGTTTCGGGTCTTTCCACAGAGAACTTGTTGGCCATTATGAGAAGCTTGATGCTGGAGGACACAGGCCTTTGGTTTGATCTAGCAGGGCTCCTCTTGTGAGGGAAGCACATTAATTATTCTGTGCTACATGGACGTCAGGAGCACAGTTATCACAGTTTCTGCCCTTTCACTAGAATGTATTGTTCACAACTGCCTTAAAGTGATGGAGGTTGGGAATGGTTGGCGAGGAATGGCTGATTCCTTACATTTCCAGTGGTGCCACACACTTTCTGAAAACACCCAGATCTGGCAAGAGACAAAGAGGGATACTAGGCTGGATGGACCATTAATATGGCCGCGGCATTTACCTAAAATACTGTATCTGCCTTTGCTTTCCTACTTCTCTGTTGAGTGCTGATAAGGCTTACTCCCACTATCCACAGGGATATGGTACCAGGTGACTGATGGCTGGTTGTGGCTTGCCTGAAATTGCCTCACGGGGCAAATTCAGAGGTCTGGCAGGCCTAATTCAGCCCACAGGGCAGAGGTTCCCCACTGCTGCTCTACACATTGGGGGAGGGGTCTGAAATGGGCAGCCTGCTATCTCTTTATAGTCTCCCTACACAATTTACAACCCGATATGATGAGGTTTCCAAATTGGAAGGAAGCAGACATGCATGCAACAGACTCCCAGCTTCAGACCTTCCTCCCAACTCGTGGGGGACAGCAGGGGATGTGATGGAGGCACATGAGGTGAGGACACAGTGGAGGGGCCAATGTTCCACACATGGGATTTGAATCCCAACAAAGTTTCAAATTCCTGAAGTTAATATGTTTCCTCAGGGATGTGTATCATGGGATGTGGGTGGCGCTGTGGTCTAAACCACTGAGCCTCTTGGGCTTGCCAATCGGAAGGCCGGCGGTTCGAATCCCTGCAACAGAGTGAGCTCCTGTTGCTCTGTCCCAGCTCCTGCCAACCTAGCAGCTTGAAAGCATGCCAGTGCAAGTAGATAAATAGGTACTGCTGTGGCAGGAAGGTAAGTGGTGTTTTCGTGCGCTCTGGTTTCTGTCACGGTGTTCTGTTGCACCAGAAGTGGTTTAGTCATGCTGGTCACATGACCCAGAAAGCTGTCTGTGGAAAAACACCGACTCAGCCTGAAAGCGAGATGAGCGCTGCAACCCCATAGTCGCCTTTGACTGGACCTAACCATCCAGGGGTCCTTTACCTTTACCTTTTTTACCGTATCATGTATGTTCAATTGTTAGGGAAACGTGATCGGGGTGAACAGCCCAGCTTTGCATGAAATGACTTATTCTATGAGTAAATTCACATGTCCTATCAGAATGTGAAGGCCAAAGGAGGAAAATAGCTTGTGCTAGCTACAACCCACAGTAAACCGACCTTGTGAATGCCAGTAGCATTGCTTGGATTCAAGAAAAGCTTCAGTTATGGGGGATCTGATGTCAGATGTGAGGCCAGAAGCCTATGGCATCAGCTTCAAGAAACTGGCTCTCAAATGGATAATGGTGGTATGAGATATTTTTTTGGTCCTCTGAAGCAGAGGCTGGCAAACCAGCTTTAAAGCTCTTCTATAGCCAGGAGGACAATGTAAAGTCATTTAGCATAGGTTCCCATTTCAGAAAAGAAAAAGCAAGGGTGAGGGTATATGTCCTCTCCTCCCTGTTCTCTATTGCAGTAAGCAAAGGAGTATGTGGATGTAGCAGCTAGGGGGCACTCAACCCCTGAGTTTGCATTCTCCACAAGTGAAAGGTATTTGTGATTTGTTAATGACCCAGGGGTGCAGCAGTCCCCTTAAAACCCAGCTGAGACAATAATGGTAGCAGGCTTTCAAAAGCAGATTTCCAGCGGCATGAGCACAATAATGAATCCCTTTAAAGCACAAAAGAATATTCATCCAACTGAACTGACAGGTGAAGCAGGTAGAGCACCCCCCCCCCCCATTTTTTTTTGTCACAATTAAGATTGATTCTAAATCCATCAATGAAAAGTGCTCCCAAAACTGGAACAACAAAACAAGCTTAATGCTACAACAACACAAGACCATAAAGACACCTGAGTGTCTGTGTTTAGTATACAAGCATTTTGGCCCGGCAGTTTATTTATGATAAGATTTGGTTCCTGCTTTCCCCTTGCAAAAGAGATACCCAAAGCAGCTAACAAAACATTTAAAATAACTGAATCATTAAAGCAGATACATGTTTACATCTCAGCATTGTAAACAGCATTCGGGGAGCAGGGGAGAAACCATTGCACCCAGAGCTCTCTTTATATACAAATTGCATTATTCTTTGAAGGTGAAATTAATCCAATGATATGAAATACTCATCCCAGTAGACCTGGTAAAAATGGAAAAGGAACAATCAATTCCTGAATTATAACTCTGTTATTACAACTATAATTAAATATGAATCCTTAGCTGAACTGGGCTCATTATAACTGTGGGATGTTGTAATGAAGAACCAGAATGAAAGCAACATCCTAAGACGTCGGCGATGTAGGAGAGATAAGCATCTTGGGAGCTCCCCTGGCAAATTAAAATTAACAGATTGAAAATGAACTGTATCAGTAGTAAAGATAACCCTTCAAATCAGTGATCAGAACACATGCTTTCCTTCACTTTCCTCCCCTCCCAAGCAGTTCTTCAGACATGGTAGCAGCAGTGACAGCGTAGGTGAAAAGTAAGACCTCTTCTCCTTCTCCTTCTCCTTCTCCTTCTCCTTCTCCTCTGTAAACCTGGTTAAAAGCTTGAATTGTGTGCAGGGCTATAGTAACAAAAGCTGTTCCAAGGGATAGCAGGCTGGGCTGGGCTGGTGGGAGAAGGACAACACCTTCCCGAACACTGAGGCTGTGAAATTTTCTGATGTTTCCTGATTTTTTAAAATGCGAGGTAGGTAAGAGAAATCTCAGGGAGGGAAATAAGTCACTCTGAGGTGAGCCTTGAAGGCTTCCCTATTCCAAATCATTATTTAATACGTTGCAGAATTGATTACCAGTGTGCTCTGGGTCAAATTAAATTATTGTATACATACCCTCCAACATTTCTCCAATAAAAAATAGGGACATCCTACCATACCCTCTGGCATTACTCTGATGAAAATAGAGTTGTCCTAAGGAAAAGTGGGATGTTCTGGGCTCAATTCAGAAACCAGGATGGCTTCTGTAAATCTGGAACTATCCCTGGAAAATAGGAACACTTGGAGGGTCTCTTGTATGTATTTGTGAAACTGCAGGCCTGTGGAGTTTACTAGCATCAATATGAAAGTTTAGCCAGGAGAAGCTTCTGCACTTAGGAACATCTAGTTAACATTTATGTAGTAATATTTCCTAGGGAAGGCTGTGGCAGGCGTAAGTGTATCGGTGCAGGAAACAGACATGAAAAACACTTGGCACACAACCCATTTTAACAGTTTGATTAGAGTCAGTGTGACTTAAAGTGCTTAACTTTGGCAGGCTTATTCCCACTGGCAGAAATTAAAATCCCAATGAACTTTGCCAAAAAAGCAACAACCACACACACAGCTAAGTAGGACTGGGCAGGAATCTAGCCTCCTGCTCAGGCATGCTGTCTATGGTGCGCACCTTTGGGCACTGGTAATGATTGCTCCTCCTAAAGCTGTGGGTACACAAGCTACCACTTTACATTTCTTGCAATAGCCCCAAATGTAGCTTTAAATTGCACCGAGAAAGGGCCAAGGTAGACCCTTCTCAGAGCAAGGCATTCTGGGTGGGGTGGCCTGGTGAGTATTTCTAACTTTACATGAAACTTTTTATTTTCCCCCTTCTAAGCAGCTTTTTTAGCCACCATGGCAAACTGCAACAGTAGTACAGGCAATCTCCATGTCACCTTACCCAAAATGGCTCATCTGAGAAAAGCTCCCTATAGCCCTTTCTCACAGCAAGGCTCAGGCAGAGAGGAGGGGATGGAGTTCCTCAGCTCAGCAGTAACAATAGTGAGGGAAGCAGGGTGGTGGTCTGGAAATGAATGTACGACAGACCTGCTCCAACATGAAGTGTCCCTCCCCAGGAGAGCCACATGGAGCTTGCATTCTTGTTGTGAGTATCCATGAAACATAGCCAAGAAAAACACATGGTGCATTTCAGACATGTGATATTGTATTTGCCTTGCATAGTTCTATATGGCCGGGTATTCACAAAGACTTTGCCGCCTGACCAGCAGTCCATACTCTAGCTTAGCTATGGTGTATCCATGCGCACTATCTCAGCTTGACCTCTTCCTTATGAATGGACTCCTGCTCTTAATATGAAGCTTGACTGAGTCAAAAACAAAACAGCTTTATACCTAGCAGAACTTGGCCTTGTAAATAAATTAGATTTTGTCTTAAGTTCATATTGCTTTGTTATAAAACATAATAGGTTTGATTCAGTTTGCCTAATAGCCAGAGCAACAATGAAAGCCGCATTTAGCTCCTTAATGTAGTTTGATGTCACTTTTCCCTCCCTATTCATCCTGTTTCCTATTTTTATAATAACTGAATGACCTGTAATCTAATGAAAAAGCTATCTCTAATCTCCTCTAGTACAGGCCCTTGCCCCAGTGTCCTTACCTGCAAGTACATCAAACAAAAATAGGTTAGACAAACATGAAAATCCATATTTTTTTGGTCAGCGATCCTTCTGTGCAAGGTTTGAGATAGCCATTGCCAACAGCTCCTATAGCTTGCTTTGTGCCTTCCCCATGAAGTATATGATTTAATTAGGGTATAACCTTAGTTTTCATGTCCAAGTGACACCAGTGATGCTGTCAAGGTTGTACTTCAAGGGATGCTCTTCACTTATTGATGTAAGTGACATTAAGTACATTACCATCTAAAAAGAGGGGCTCCTAGAAGACCATTATGTCCAGACATTTAAAAAGGGGTGAGAAAGATGTGGTTCTCCAGATATTGCTGAATGCAGCCCACCCTTGTGTCCTGAACATGCAGACTGACATTCATTCCAATATTTCAGACTTCAGGGCATTTATCACATTACAGCATATTTTGCATTTTTCCTACCCTGTTTGACAGCTTCCTTAGGTGTTGAGTGATGTTCTGACTTCTTTTTCCTGCCTCATAAAAAACAACAACACAGCGGAGCCATTGGTTCATTTAGGGCCGGGGGAAAGCCCCTGAGGAGAGCAAAACTGGGAGGGGGGGAGCGGAAGGTCCTCACCTCCTGGTCATTCATAGGGCAGGAGGTTCAGCCTCCACAATTAGATTATGAAGGAGAGCTGTCTTAGCTTAACAGCCTAAATGGAACTGCCCCTTCTCAAGCGATGGATCAAATATTGAAAAAACTCGTTAGAAGTATCTGTGTTCAATGTGATTGCTTGAAGATGTCCAATCTTGGTGTGTGTGTATACAAATGGACTACCAAACACTGAAATTAGCCAGAAGGCCTCATTTTACTTATTCCCCTGCCCCAATTTGATGGTGGTCATACAATCCCCATCAAAAGAAAGTTCTTTAGATGGTTGGATTGTTCACTAGACCTTGTAGTGCCAGTAATTTGCCACTGGACTGCAGATTGTCCCAGCCTCAATGTTTATAATTACTGCACAGGTTGGACATCCAATAATAATTTAGTGGCCTTAAAGAAGTGACAACACTGCTGATCAGTTCCTATAGCATTTCATAGCTAACGTTGGTAATACGATGCAAATGCCTTTCTTTAATCCATGCAGCCGAGCCAAGCAACAGAGGCAATTTTCCGACTAGCTCTGCATTATGCCCATGAAATCCATTTGCTTCATTCCTCACTTTGTGCAGTGAACGGTTCCCTTCTTGCTGATAAAGTAACAGCTTCATTGGATTAGCCACTTGATACATGGGAGACCAAAACCTTCAGCTAGATTTTCTTTCCTACCATTCAAGCAATGTAAGCAAAGAAATAAAATGAAGATCATATTTACTTAGGCAGCCCTGGGAAACTTCCAGAACACAAGGGACAATGAGAGGTATGTCAAAAATGTCAAAAATGAAATGATATCCATGTGCGATAAAAATTCAAATATTTTATTTGGTAGCCACAACTTCACATGGGGTGGGGTGGTCTGTGAGAAGCCCGCTTGGTTGACATGTGTTTTCAGGTGTCCCTAAATCTTGAATTAACTTGTTGGCTGAATAATAATTAGAAACTTCTTTCTTCCTCATCCCGCTATTTTGGCAGATATTTCCATTGGGCCTTGCACGCTTGGGACATTTATCTCCAAAAGCAGTTACCATAAAGTTGATCCAAATTGGTGTGCATATTACTTATATATTACCTAGGGCTGTGGAAGCCCCCACTGTCTGCCCCATATTCCCGATCCAGGGATCAGATTGACTCACCCTGGGGACCACCTCAGCCTTGCCCTGGATCTGGCCCTGTATAAGTTCAGGGGTGCAGCTAATTAGATACTCAGGAGATTCCAGGATCACACCTTCTTTGCAAGTGGTTTCTCTGCAGAGAACCCTCTTGCAAAGGACCACCCTGTACCAGGCAGCAGAATAAATAAATACAGATTTGAATCATTGTGGCACACCCAAAATCGACACTATTGTGTAACAGATTCCAATGATAATATTATTCACAAACTTCTTCCCTACTAGGGATGGGCAAGATTTGGTTCTTCTCAGCTTCTTATTTTTCCAGCCTTAAGTTCAACATGTTGCATTTCCACATCAGTCTGGCTTAAAAAAAAAGTTATCATGAGAATTCATTAGCATTTAGTGCTAAACGTACATACCCTTGTATGCAGTTTTGCCTAATCCACATATTTCTGCAGGCAGTTTTTCCTAATTGCATGCATTTGAATGTTATGTTTTCCCTAATATATGCAACTTATGTCCACTTCTCTCTAACATATGTATTTGTACACATTATTTGGTTGGAACCATAAACTTGGGAGAATTGCAAATTTCAAAGGACAGATTCGCTTTGGTTCATGTCTTGTTTTGAAAAGGGCAAATTAAGTATTAAAATGCAAGCTAAACCAAATTTCTCTCCCATCCCGACTTGAGACACCTATCTGTATGTAGCTGTGCCTATCTGCAGTTTGGTTTGAGACCCCAATTTCACAAATATTATCTTAGCAGCATTCCTACTCCACTGCTGAAATTTCCTTGCCATCCAAAGAATTTAAAGCTCCATCCGATGTGCCCGTCTTGTAGGATTACTAAAGGCCAAGTCACACATTGCATAGCAACAGATCCATGAAGTGCATTCTCTACAGGATACTGAGCTGCAACCAGTCCCATCTTTCTGTGCAGAGTACCTGTGTGACGCACGACTTTTCAAGCATCCATTTGTCATATTCACACTTTTCATTCTTAAATACACCTAAAACTGTGATCCACTTAGGGCAGGGGAGAACTCGCTGGACATGATTGCACACAGCAAGGGCATAGGCAAGCATGGCAGAGGAAGTAAGAATTGGTGTGTGCTAGCTGTCTTTAACTGGAGGTCTTTTTACCCTTGTAATAATAAAAGTTGTCTTATATATATAATAAATGTTCATAAATGTACCAAGCAAACACATACATAAATATATAAACCACATGTCTGAAGCAGCACAGGAAGACAGTCCTGAAACCATTTTGACTCCCAAGCTGACCAAATGTTTCACTGCAAGGAGGGAGGAGGTGAAAAAACCTTCCTTGTTACAGGAATTTAGTCATTACCATCTCAAAGGAGGGGGTGACAGACTACCAGGAAAGGCAATCAGATAAGGCATTATCAGATAACCTGGCAGACAGGAAAAACAACAACATTCAAATTTCTGTTGTAGACCACCTTTTCTGTGATGTAGGTATGATGTTTGTGGGGGGGGGGGGGGTCTTGGGTTACACCCCTTCTGTGGTGTATGTATGATGTATGGAGGGGTGATCTTGAGCTCCAAGGCAGGGAATTCAAAATGTCTATATAAGGGCAGCACACCTTGGTTCTGGGTCCTCCTCCTTTCCTGCGTGTGAGGGGAGCACCCTGTTGCAACAGATCAATAAAGATCAGGCTTACTAGCTGCTTTGCTTCTCAATATTCTCTGTTTGGGCTCTATTATTTTCTCCTACCAATAGGGAACCCACGTAAGGATACCCCATAAGGGAAAAACTCTTGGATACCCCATAAGGGGAAAAAAGGCAGGTTTTGTTTACAACAGCTCTCATCCTCAGGAGGCACGTTTCCCATCAGCTTCCCAAATACCCTGTGGCAGGTACATTACTCTTGTTTACTGTCCTCTTGTATTCTTCACTCTTTGGGGGGAAAGCAGAACTTTAAAAGGTCCTCTCATCACCAAACCTGTTGTTTTTGGAGGATTTCTCCTAGGAGAAGACTATTCCAACCCTAGTTAGCCTGGCTCCCATTCCTATGTCCCACCCACCTGTAACCCCCTCCCTACCCTCCTTCCATCTTTACTTTGTTTTTTGTCTAGCTGGAAACCTATGGGAGTGCACAGCCTCTCTCTTTTGCTTTCAGAAATTAGGAGGGTTTATGGAAGGGAACTCAAGTAGCCTTGCTTGGGAGATGGCACCAACTTGGGCTCCAGGGAATCCTAAAAAGGCTTCTCTACCTTTGGTCCCCCATCGCTGCCTGCAGGTGAGCATGAAAACCCATAGCTTGCATTTGCTCCCAAGCATAATTTGCAAGGAAAAATCTCTCTAGCAATGATATTTGGTCTGTGGTGTGGACTCCTGCATCTCTGTCAGTTATGCAGCAGGAGGGAAAAATGGGACTGCATCTCTGTCAGTCCTGAGCAAAAGCTCCCAAATGTTCCCTTCTCTTCCAAACAGGAATATCTGCTTCAATCTCTCTCTTTTTGTATTTTCTCTGACTTTGTGCTGCCCAGTCCTTGGGTTATTTTAATTTCAACTTCGCCCTGTTGCAACTCGGTCTCCCACGCAGCTTGCCAGATCCCCAGTGTCTTTTGCCAGTCCTTATTTGGCAACACCTCCCATTTTTCTCTCCTGCTTCATAACCTGTTGATCTGAACTGTGCTTTGTCTACAGTACTCATGTCTGTTTGAAATGAATCTGCATACTTGTCAGCCCTTTCATATTTTGTGATATATAATCCTTTTCCCCCTAAAACACTGGTTTGTTGGCCCTTTGACAAATCCCTCCAGGTAAACAATTGTAATCTACATGGGGGAGATGCTATGGGGTTTCACGGCAAAAAATACAGGTCCCTGTTGACTGTCAGGGCAGCACCTCTCTTTTCCCTCCCCCAATTCTTACCTTTTCCTTATACATTTTTTAAAAATCAAATGTAATTTATTAGCACTGAGACTTCTGTTCTGGACCTCTGTAAACTGCCCAAGAATGTATCATGCAGATAACTGTATGTTTTTCTACCACATTTATTTGCTTTCCTGCAATTATGTGTTTGCGGAATGGCTGGTGAGAGAAACAGAGAGAGAAAGAGAGAGATAAAGCCCCAGAGCTTCTTTGATCATTTTCAACTGATCTCTGCTGGAGGTGTTCCTATCTAGTAACTTCCTTTGAAGAGGCACCTCTTGCTGCCCAGGCATTCCATTCTCCCCCTCTTGTGTTGACAACATTTAAGGACCAACACCAGCAGCCTTATTCTGCCCCCCTGCCCCATCATGCAACTTTATATCTGATTAGATTGCATATAGGAAGCAAACAAGCAGATGGAATAAAAAAACTATCCTGATACAGTGTGTTCATTGGCATGTGCACAACAATACTCACATAGCCAAAGATGTGATTGCAGAATTACAACAGCTATGAACAAAACGATGGGCTAATCCACACTTACCTTTCTAGCAATCTTTCCAGGCACGGCCTGCGCTTTAAAGCTCAGTGTCCAAGCTGCCTTTGGTTTTTGCTCCAGAGGTCGGATGGCCATCTCCCAGGGATTCTGTAGCTGTGGTCCCTGCATTGCTCTTTGTTGGTGTGTTTAGACCCTTGTATCAAAATAATAACTACTCTGGATACAGAGTTTTCAGTCCTCCTGAATATTTCACGTCTCTTGACATTACATTGGAGGTCGAACGGAATCAGTTCTGGAAGTCTCTTTGATTTCCAAAACATTCAGAAACCAAAGCATGGCTTCTGATTGGCTACAGGAAGCTCCTGCAGCCAACTGGAAGCTGCAGAAGCCCCGTCGGATGTTCGGCTTCCAAAAATACTTCACAAACTGGAACACTCACTTTCGGGGTTGTGGCGTTCCAGAGCCAAAACATTCGAGAACTAAGCTGTTTGAAAACCAAGGAACAACTGTACTTTAAAAAAGAAAGAAAGAAAGAAAGCAGGAGTATTGTGCTTCTATCATTTTTATTTTCTGCAGAGCATGCATCTATGAAAGAGAGAGAGAGAAGGTGACTTAAGACATAAAAAGAGTGATTGATTTGATTGTCAAATTATATTGTCCTCATACTCATACTAATTGTCTGTGTTCCATTCCATTACTGTAGCCTCACCCTCCAACATGAACAATAACATTGAACTCAGGGTGGGAACATGTAAATGAAGGGTGGAGCTATTCAAGAAGATATGGGAACATGTAAATGAAGGGTGGAGCTATTCAAGAAGAGGTTTGATCCTAAACCAGGGGTGGGAAACCTGTGTCCTCCAAACTTTGATGGACTCCAGCTCCCATAATCCCTGATCCCTGGCCATTCTGGCTGGAGCTGATGGAAGTTGGAAGGCTAACAGCATCTAGGGATACACAGGTTCCCCATCCTTTGTGTAAATTAATCTTCTTCCAAGGTCAGTCCAACCCAGGATTCATTTAGCCATTCCTGCTTTGCAGGGTGTTGGACTAGATGCCCCTTGAGGTCCCTCCCAGCCCTGCAGTTCTATGATTCAGCTACTAAATGACTTACAAAATGCAAAGGGGATAAAATTCAATTTCACTGAGAAGATAAGTAAAATCAAGTGCGATCAGACCAAAAGCCCATCTAGTCTAGCATTGTGTTCTCATGCCTATAGGAAGCTCATAAGCAGGACTTACATCATCATAAACTTTATTGCACTAGCCAAAGGCCATGGCATCATTCACAAAGGAAACAAAAGGAAAAATAACAATAACCATAAAAAGCATAAAAACATTAGGCACTGCAAAGACAATGAACAACGGTCACGTCTCCTAGAAATTATTTGTTGCATACGATATAATAGCAGGGGGTTCTTAGATAGAATGTGCCAGCTTAAATGTCCGAATCACCTTTGCAATTGACATCTATTTTATCTAGTTCTTTTCTTCTGGTCCTCTTAGCTGCCAACGCATATAGTGCTACTTTGTAAGTTACGAAGCCATCAGTATCACTCAGCAGCCATTTCACCCTTTCCACCCTGTTCGAGTGTGTTCCATTCGTGAGCAGGGGTTTTATAAATCGGTCTCTTGGTTCTATATATAGTGGGCATTGCAATAAATAGTGGTACAGGTCCTCTACGCAAGGTTGCCCACACAGACAAAGTCTCTCTTTGTACTGTACTTTGCCGTACCGACCATGCACCACTGCTGAGGGCATCGACTGGAATCGTAATTCCGTAAAAGCGATTCTTAGTACAGCAAGTGGGACATAAACAGGACTTGAACAAGCAACATAACACTCTCCCACTTGTGATTCCCCACAACTGGCATTCAGAGGCAGAATACTAGGTAGGAACAGAATAAATCCCCAGCCATTTTTTAAATGGGATGCTTTGTGCAGTGCTGTTTCTTTCTTACACTTTAAGAAAAATGCAGACAACTCTTAGAATAGCTGCGGGCAATGGTATATCAGCAGCACCTTATTATGGGACTGAGCTGAACAATGACTGAAGGAGCTTAATGCAGACATCACTGTGCATCCAGACTCCTCTTCTGCTTCTCCTCGGATGATTGTTGGTATAGTTCAGCCCCGCTGAAGTCCAATTAGGAAATTACAGTAGCTGAGGCTGCCAATTTGCCTTGGAGGAGTTTAGCCCTACGGCTCAAGCTGCCTTGCTCTTCAGCCTCTGTACCGATGTGCAAGAGAGAAGGAAGGACAAGGAGGTAGTCTCAGATTTATGTGCATAAATTGCCACTCATTTTTATGCTCTTTTACACTCAGTGTAAGTCAAGAGAGCTCACTGGGGAGAAGGAGCGATTTTGAAATTCAGGGGTTGCAAGTACTTCAAGGATGTGGATTCTGTGTTTCATCACCTGCTCATTTTTAATTCAAGGCTGCTTACCCACTAGGAGGGTGGAACTGCACTTGAAACAAGCCTGAAGAAACAGGAAGCTGCCTTTATAGGCTTAATGCAATGTGGACTTTTTAAATGGACTGTGACATGAATGTTTGCTTAATAAGAACAGTAAAGACAAGTAATGACAAGATGGAGGAGCCCATTTTAACACTGGGGATAGGCGGGACTCTCATAGATCTAAACCTTAGATCCAAACCTCAAACATATGGAACAGGTAGCTAGAAAATGGACATGTGTGTAGTTTGGCCATTTCCAACACATAAATGCTTGTTCCAATAGAGTAATCTCCTTGTCCTACCTTGACTTTCTTCCAATGCGTTTACTCTGAAAATTGGTTGAATGCTACCAAAGTTGGCCTTAAAACAAGACCTAGATATCTTTACAGATGAAAACTCCATCAAACAGTATGGCATCATAACCAGACACTGGAGAGACCTGTCAGGAGTAAGCATGGACCAATGGTACCAAATAATATGGGAAACAGCCTTACTAGAAAAATTAAACTGAAACTGACATGGGGACAAATGGAAGAAGATGCCTTCACCCCAGTATGGCTCTCCTTTATCTCATACATAGCCCAACAAGACAACGACAAGAATCCATCAACAGCATAAGAGTCAATATGGCTAACCTGATCTAAAACATCCACCCACCCCACTCACACACAAAAACAAAGTTCACCACAGCCAATCACAAATGAAGAATCACACCCTAGGTCAACCCCCAACCTCTCTCAACACCAAAGGAACACAAGCGAATAGCAAAGAGAACCTGCACAAGCAACGCTGACATAAAACCCCAGACATACATTAAGTAAAATAGAAACATTGCCAACCGACCCCACCCCCACTCACCATTCCCCCTCCATCTCTTTCCCCCTTTTTCTTCCTAATGTAACACTAATGTTTCAACAAATGAAGCAGATCTGTAGAAAATGTAACTTGAAAAAAGAGACATTGCACATACTTCTGCAAACCAAGAAACCTTTAATAAAAATACATTAAAAAACAAACAAACCAAACCAAACAGTATGGCACCTCAGAGAAAATGTGAAGAAGATGAGTTCATTGTTTAAAAGATTCCACTTGGTCTACATTTCGAAAGGAATAATCCTAAATTCCAGGAAAAGGCAGCAGAGGGGTTATTGGTACCTTAGATATCCCTCTGCGTGGGTGGAGAGGGAAGTTCATTGCTGGAGGCTTCCCTGTTGTGTAACACAAAGCTCCACCACCATAACTCCTCTGTTACTGATGCTCTGGATGTGTTTGGGACATGATTGAACCAGAGCATGGGAGACCTTGGATCTGTAGAATCCAAAGGTCTGCCATTTCTCTGATATGGGAAAACAACATATGGGACTACCTTTGAAGGTGACCCGGAATCTACAACTAATCCAGAATGCAGCAGCTAGACGTGTGACTGGGAGTGGCCACCAAGACCACATAACACTGGTCTTGAAAGACCTACATTGGCTCCCAGTACGTTTCCGAGCACAATTCAAAGTGCCGAGGGCCTTCTGGCGGTTCCCTCTCTGCGAGAAGCCAAGTTACAGGAAACTAGGCAGAGGGCCTTCTCGGTAGTGGCACCCGCCCTGTGGAACGCCCTCCCACCAGATGTCAAAGAGAACAACAACTACCAGACTTTTAGAAAACATCTGAAGGCAGCCCTGCTTAGGGAAGCTTTTAATGTTTGATGGATTACTGTATTTTAATATTTTGTTGGAAGCCGCCCGGAGTGGCTGGGGCAGCCCAGCCAGATGGGCGGGGTATTAACAAGAAGAAGAAGAAGAAGAAGAAGAAGAAGAAGAAGAAGAAGAAGAAGAAGAAGAAGAAGAAGAAGAAGAAGCGATTAAAGCCTACAGATTTGTGCTTTTATTAAGTAATGGGCCAGGCTCAAAACCTGGACATTCTTAGATGTGCTGGAACAAATCTAGTGGGTATCTCTGATACACAAATCCATAGATACATGCACCACAGCAGAGTACTGTATCTCTATTGGTTCTTACCCCCATGCAAATATAGCCACCAGGGTCAGTTAAAAATATGGTGTGTCTATGTGTGGCCTAAGAACCTGGATTCAATCCCCTCAGCATGCTCACAGAGGATTTGTTGCTTTCAAAGCTAACCATGTAAATGATCTCATTGGGATTGTTCAGGCAGTCCCATGTGCAGAGCCCCAAGTATTAGCAACTGGGGCAAGCTATGGGAGTAGCATGCACAGTTTCCATTTGTGCATATAATACACAGGATCCTGCATGTTTGCTGGGAACAATAGGGAGTTCCCCGTCAGTAGAGTGATGCTGGCTTCACTTCACTGGCAGAGGTTGGTGGGACAAAGTTTTTTTTTTTTTAATTATTATTGCTGCCTCATCCTAAACCTAAGAAGAAAACATGCCTTACCTTTTTCTTTTTTACCCACTAATTTTATATTCTTGTGTTGTTATTACATTAACCATTGGAGGAATGGTTAAACCAGAGGTTGTCAACCTGGTCCCTACCACCCACTAGTGGGCATTTCAGGATTCTGGGTGGGCAGCAGGGGGTTCTATGGCACAAGCTGAATCCTTCCATCGAGCACTGGCGGGCAGTAAGAAAATTTTACCATCAAGAAAGATGCATTAGTGGGCAGTAGGTATAAAAAGGTTGACTACCCCTAGGTTAAACAATGAAAAAATCTGCTCAGCCAGCATTTAAGCTGTTGATTCAATAATATTTAGTATTAAATCAGCAGGTATAGTGGTTTGAGTTTCATGTTCCTGGTGAATATGAAGTAATTTGAATGATGAAGCTAAAGAGGAGGGTGGGAACCTAATATAGTAGCTGATATCCATGATATTGAGATGCTTAACAGATCCCCTTGTAATTCCAGGTTCCTGACTAGAAATATTGAATTTTACTATTATTATTTGCTCAGACGCTCCCTCTCGGGGTTCATCAGCCCAGTTTTGTATAATCATTCATTACTTCCTGGTCTGTGAGGTTTGCTGTTAGGGTAAGGAAGGAAAGGAAGGAAGAAGAAAGGGCCCTATTTGTCACCAGACCAGCTGATGGGAGAAAACGACTGTGCTGGCTCAAGTCAATTCCATTTCAGAATATGAAACTACGCTTTCTCTAGGCCTTTTCTAGCTCAGCAAGTGCAAGAGACTCAGTGCACAGCCTTGGTGTCAACGTTCTGCCCTCTTCCTTCAGAAAAGAAAAGAAAAGTTCAACAGATGCGAACAGAACCGGGAGTACACTCAGTAATTGGTAGGGTGTGCGTGTGAGTCTGAAGCTCACTTATTGTCTATAAACTAAGGTAACGAGGCAGACTCACTAACAGAGCAATCCTGTGCATGTCTCATCTGGCACTAGTAGTGGTGAAATGCATATAATACTACTGTTAAAACCTTTTCTTTGTTTCACTTGAATTTGGGGCAATTCCAGCCACCACAAATTTGGCTCAAATTGATTCTCCTGCGTGAAATAAAGGACTGAAGTTTTCTGATGCTTGAGAACACTTGCTTTTTGATAATTATATTTTCTGATCACAAGTCATTTCCTTTCAGGTAATAGGGATCCAGCCTTAAGCAAGGAGTGAGGGTGCTGTTCCTTGAATTTCAAGGCAAATACATGTTTAAAATTACCCTCAAGAAAAGAAATGTTTACTCGGGATTATGTCCAAGGTTGTGAAGGTATGGAAACTTACATGGGAGTACGGCCTATTGGACTCAACTGGACTTACTTCAAAGTAGGCACGCCTAGGACGGTGCTGCTAGTAACTTGTTTATAGCCTACAGGGAAGTTTCAGGTTCTCATGTACACAAACCTGCAGCTAGGGACGATTGCAAATTCAGATACATGCAGACCTCATCCAAGAGGTGCAGATGAATGTGTGGAAAGCAATTTGGGTATCAACCAGGGTTTGCACTTCCCAAGTGATCCAACCCAGTTACCCAGTTACTAGCTCAAAAAGAGGGGTCAAAAATACAACAAAATACGTTTTAAAAATATTTATGTCAATAATAATAATAATAATAATAATAATAATAATAACAATTTATATGCTGGCCATCTGACTGGGTCACCCCAGCCACTCTGGGCAGCTTCAAACAAATTAAAACACAATACGACATCAACATTTAAAACTTCCCTATATAGGGCTACCTTCAGACGTCTTCTAAAAGTCAGGTAGATGTTTATTTCTGATGGGAGGGCATTCCACAGGGCGGGCATCACTACCAAGAAGGCCCTCTGCCTGGTTCCCTCACTTCTTGCAATGAGGGAACTGCCAGAATGCCCTCGGAGCTGGATCTCAGTGTCTGGGCTGAACGATAGGGATGGAGATGCTCCTTCAGGTATACAGGGCCAAAGCCATTTAGGGCTTTAAAGGTCAGCACCAGTACTTTGAATTGTGCTCAGAAATGTGGGCTTTCTTGTAGATTTTTTTAATTATTATTAACATGGCAGATTAATGCAGAAGTGGGCCTGTACCGATCTGGGAACATATTCAACAGTCAGATAGACCAGATGATGCCCATCCAGTATCCAACATTTCCAGTATCTGTGTGTGCATCTATCTCTATTCTCCAACCATCGCTGCTGAGTTTCCTCCCCCACCTTACACATGTTCTCCGATGCAAAGGTGTTAGTAAACTGATTCCAACAGTTTGCGTCTTTCAAAGCTTAAGTATGTTTAATTCTCACAATGGTGCTGGTTGTGCTTATTATAGAACAAGCTGCAACTCAAAACTGTTGAGAAACATTTAATTATCTTGACACTAAGGCAGTGGTTAGGAGTGGAAGTTAGTATAGATATGCAGCCATGAAGGAAATGTTTGGGGTGGTAACTCCTTAAGAGGCAAAACTGGGACAGTGATTTAACAGACACAGTTTATTTTTAGCATAGTATGTTTTTTTCATACCCCACCTTGATGGGACTCAAGGTAGCTTACAGTTAAAATCAAAAACTGCTAAAAACATAGAAAAGTCACAAAGATGCCAGAAAACAGGGGCTGCCCCAGTAAGCAGAGACAGTGGGTGTTATGTACTGAGTTGAATAGGATCCAAAATGCAGCAGTCTGATTGGTCCTAGAACAATAGGATCCAGAATGCAGCAGTCTGATTGGTCCACAGGAGCCACCCAATCTAGCTCCAGGTGGAAATGAATCCGCAACCTGATTGGCCTACAGGAGAATCCCGGAATTAGCCAATCACATGGGGTCCATTGTGTACATAATGTATATAAAGCAGACATTCTGAGGGAACTTCGATTCCTCCTCACCACTATGAGCTGAATAAAAAGCATGAAATCCACTCTCGACTCCGAGTATATTTCAGTGGGAGTGTGTATTTGCACAGTTTGGATGCTGAAGGTTACACCAGTCTTGTTTTTTCTGGACAGAAAATAATTTTCTGATAAAGTTTTGAGAATTGTCTTTTGCAAGCTTGCCTGGAACTGCTGGAGAAGTCCAGCCTTCCTCTAGAGAACATTGGAGGGAATGGCCTCTCCAACTTCATCATCCATGGATGTTGACTGCAACTGTGGATCCTATTTTAACACCGTTCACTATTCACGTTGTTGAAGCAAGTGACGAGCTTTGCTCACAATCTGCCCAGTCCTCTTTTCATAACCCCTGGCTTCCTTCATCTACCAGTGCTGAAAGAAAAACAGAGTTGCAAAATTTCAATAGAGGAGGCCTTTCTTCTGATTAAAAACTCTATAGTTCAATGGAATTCAAACACCTCCTGAGTATGGAGCAAAGATACCACAGCCACACTGAGAAGTGGAGATGCAATCTGCACAGTGCACAGAATGTGCGCAATAGCCAGGGGTGAGAGAGTTCTGCATTGTACTGTCATAGTTGCAAACGTTCTTCCATGCCAAGTCTCTCTCTCCTACCCTGACCTCCCTCTGTGTAGTAAACTAGCACATGGGAGGGGGGGATCATTTCCCAGAAATTGAAATAAATGTCTTGTGCAACCCCCAGTTTGAAGGCAGTTGTGTGCTCAAATGACTAATAAGTAGGCGATTCAGCTATGTGGTTTTGGAAATTCTACACTTAAACCAGACTGTCTAGATCCTAGATGAAAAGAACTTTCCTGTAACTGAAAAGAACTTTCCCTATGCCTGGTTTAGGGCACAAAATAATGAGGCTGATGCCCAGTCATTTGCTTCTGATTATCAGAGGTAGGCAAAGAGGCAGCATAATGTGAATATTTATATTTAGGCCAATTTCAGACATCACAAATTCAGTTTGAGCTGCTTCTCCTATACAAAACAAAGAGTGGGAGTCTTTTGATGGCTGAAAATGCTTGCTTTTTGATAAATATATGCAGTGGTTATCCTGTTTTTAGAAGTAATGCTTTGCATGCAAAGGTCTCAGGTTCAATTTCTGGCATTTCCAAGCACGGCTGGGAGAGGACGCTTTCTGAAATCCTGGAGAGCCACTACTATTCACTGCAGATAATACTGAAAGAAATTAACAATTGGTGTGACTGAGTGTACGGTAGCTTCCCATACCTAAACACAAAATACCTCTGCCTTGTTCATTTGGGAACTGTGGGTGTACATTTCAGAACAAAATATGCATGGATGGAGAGACAGGCTATTTTCTGATTGCTGCTTCCCTGTGCTTTGTTGACAAAAGTATTTTACATGAAGCACATGCACCAACTGATTGTTATTTTGCCTATTATCAGTACAGTCCCAAATTTTACATGGCCCTTTATAAAGAATGAGATTAGAGGTCCCTGCCCTCAAAGGGATTGAAGTCTGGGAAAAGACGTAAGGGAGCCAACAAAGTGAAGAAAACAGAAATGGAGACAGAGGCTACATGTGATTATTTCAGCTGTGCATACCTAGGCTCAAATATACTGTGGTATTAGGACCGGGGAGCTGTTTATTTGTACTTGGGCTTATTAAGCATCCAAGTACAAAATGTCAAAGGAGAACTGATTTAGATTCTGAGCATCGGAAGATGTTGTTTGGACAAGTATTTGGGGATGAAGAGCGGGGTGGGCTTCAGTTGTTCTGGAATGACCTTTAATACACAAGATTTTATTTTATCAGTTGTTTCACTTTTGCCCACCTTCAGCTCTTTGGACATGGAATTAGAGGTTAAAAGAAAAAAGATAGATGAATTGGTAAACAGAACCTATCACGGCAGTCATTCTACAGTCGTACCTCGGCTCCCGAACGCCTTGGGAGTCTAACCTTTCGGCTCCCAAATGATCGAAAACCGGACGTGAGTGTTCCGGTTTTCAAACGTTCTTTTGGAAGCCGAATGTCCGACGGGGCTTCCGCAGCTTCTGATTGGCTGCAGGAGCTTCCTGCAGCCAATCAGTAGCTGCATTTCAGAAGTCGAATGTTTTAGAAATTGAACGGACTTCTGGAACGGATTCTGTTCAACTTCCGATGTATGACTGTATTATGATTATTATTACTATTTTAGTGTGGAAGAACATTTGCTGGTGTAGCTTTAGAAGAACAGTCCTATGAAACATACACAATGGCTTTGTCACATTTTAAAGAGTAACATGCTGTGATAAACTTCTTAGAATTTAAGGTGCCACAAAACTCTTTGCTGTAATAGAAGCAGCTGTACCAAAGGAGGTGGCAAGGACACTTTGCAGCTGCTACATATTAAGAAATTGGTAACCAACATGATTTTGTTATGTATGAGCAGAAATAATGTTTTTTTTAAAAAAATCATGAATGTATTTGCTTCTCTCTGTACAGAATTGGCATAATGTAATAATCCAAAATAGTGGTGCCTAACATTTTAACCTCCAGATTTTGATGAACTCCTGTTCCCATCATCCTAGCCCATTGGCCATGCTGGCTGGGAATTTATAGGCTTAGACAGAAAGCAAATACACCATTTCTAGATAAGTTTCCATTTATAAGCCACCTGAAATTGCTGGGCGGTGCAGCCACCGTGGTGATGGATCCACTTCAGTGGAGGATGGAATCAGTTTCACTTAGCTTGGTGAAATGTGTTACATTCACAAGTATAGATGCTTTGAAGCCAGTATGTGCAGATAACGATCGTGAAATGAAATAATACTACCTACACATTGAAGAGGTAAATTGTGGCATACAGTTTCTCAAGAAGATTAAAGGGGGCTGAATAGTGAATGCGACTCTTTTACATTCCAGAAAATGAATCAGCTTTATTACGGAGCCACAAAAGGAGCAACGCCAGGTTATAACAAAGCTTGAAGTTAGCTTTATAGGGGGATGACTGACACCCCACCCAGATCAGGGGCTCACTAATTTTTAGGCCTATGGGCACATCTGAAGTTTTGAACAAGTGTTGTGGATGTGACCATCACAATCCTAGATTTGTATGAAGCCAAGGTGGGGTAAGGAAGCAAAACTAACAGCAATGGCCATGGAGTGGGAGTAAGAAGGGAGGGACACAGAGGGGGAAAGTGGTGGCTTAAAAGAACAGAAGTTTGAGTAAAGCAGAGATGTAGAACTGAGAGTAAAACTGTGGTTCTAAACAGTGGCAGAATCTTGAGTAAAGCACTTCAATGAAAGTGAAAGACTTGCCCCTTCCTTGTTTGGTAAATCCCAAACTTCCTGGGATGGGCTACATTATTCTAAACATCCTCTCCCCAAACCTAGGAGAAAAAGTGCTAATTTGAGCAAGGAAAGGACTGTAGGCTTGCCATACATCAGGAACATTCCTGACATGTCCTGGTTTTTGGGTGTAAAAATGGTGTCGGGGAAAATGTTGCTGAATCAACAAAATGCTTGGGAAAACCTGGATGTATGGCGAAACAGCTCAAAAAGCTTAAAATCACTATTTTGGGAGTTAGGTTTCCAAGCTTAACTATTTTGGTGGTCCCCCCCCCCCCAACAATTTGGTGATTTCCTTTTAAAGGCTCCACAATTTTAGGGCCTTCCAAAAAATGCTCAAGAACTTTGCGGGTGTCAGGAATTTTACTTTTTGAAATCTGTCAACCCTAAACATAGGAGAAGCATATCAGTGGCCTCTCCCATCCCAGGTGACCACTCTTTTACTTCGATGTAGTCTTTGGAGATTTTAAAAAACCCACACACCCCTGTAAGCACATAATCTTCCATTTCCCCATCCATCCATTTTGTCTCAATACCAGTGAGTTATGCTCCAGGTCATGCATAATTTGCATCAGGCAGAGAAGCTTGGCTGGGTGGATATAGGCACAACACACACCTTGTACTCTGTTTAATGGCCGGGCCCTGCTGTTTCCATGTATGCTTGAGTGTGCTCACCAGGGCTGTTGGAATCCTCTGTTTGTGTGCACTGGTCTTCACACAGTGCAAGTAGATTGACACGAATGGGTGCATAAGTCTTTTGTAAGTGCGTTAAGATTTGGAATTATTGAGTACTTGTTGCAAATAAAACACTATATATCTTCAAAAGCAACTTATCAGCAGGTTGTTTTGTTCAAACAACCTCCACCATGCGGGGCACTATCTTTCAACTCTACAGTCCATAAATAATAGGGGGGAAAGCTTGTGTGTGTCTACTCTCTTGGGGTGTGTGGGGGGTGTTTACTATTTCCTAGATTCTAAATGCCTGGAATATTCAGCAAGGGAAGTTGGATTCCCTTGAATAAAATAACAAAATACAATTTCCGGGTGTACTCACTGAACTCGGAAGTGAGAAAGGAACTCTAGGAAGTTCATAGTTCATTCCTTGCTGTGGTGTGTTTTCAGTCTGTATTGAATGAGTGGACTTTTATCAAGCTGATATATTGATTCTGAACCCCAAACACAGAGGGAATATGTTGCGGAACATGAATAAAATGGTAGCTTCAGTGCTTTTTTTCGGGGGGGGGGAAGTATACCCCTAAACATTTTGTGAATCTAAGTTTGGCCTCATTGTGGTTTAGTATTTCAATATGAATAGGGAAATGAGAGTACCCCCTAAACATTTTTTTAAGGGGGAAAAAAAGCACTGGATAGCTTCATCTCACTTTAATCCAGTTCAGCTATTTGGTGGCTGACACACCATCATAAGATCCTTAGCATTGTCAGGATAACAGTCACACTCATATTTGTGTCAGATAGAAATGTCAGCAGATGGAGACATCCAGAAAATAATCTAATTTCAGAAAGCTAAAAATCAGGTCAGTTTAAGAATTAAACAATCCTGGTTTTCCTATTCTGGTGCCATCAGCTGGGAACACCATTTCATCAATTACGATAGTTGCAGAATTATAATCAAGGAAATGCCTTTTTGAGTGACGCTCAGGATATGAGAGCTGTGTGTCCTAGATATAAAAATAATAAAATAAAATCAAGTTTCAACAGCAGAGGCATGTTCACGATGGACAGAATGAGCAGAAAGCCCAGACATACAATCCTCCCTGAGTGCCAGTTCCCACCAACCCCCAACAGGCTGCAGCTGTTTCTCATTTGCTTAGCACATATTTGCCGCTTTGTGAAATACATAAGCATGTATTGTCTATGCCAGAGGCTCCCAAACTTTGTGTGAGCAAGCAGCGCAAAGTTAGGGCCATAAAACCCTTACTGAACCTCCCTGCATGTAAAAAGAGACACAATAAAGGCAGCTTTTTGGCTCTGCGTGCTGCTGGCTGTGTTAAAGGCAGGCAAATCCAGGAGAGAGAAAGGGATCTAAGGTCCTGTGTGCCAACGGCGTATGCTTCCAAATCTATGCAGCTCAAACTCTGAAAAATTGGCAGAATCAGCTAGTGCCAGCCCTTCCTCCCTTCCTGGACTGTGGGAGGGGGAGGGTATGTGTGATGTTCATGAATGTTCAGTGTTTCCATGCACATAGAAACACAGCATTTCAGGAAGAGAGCCAGGGTAAGGTCTTCTAATGACTGGTGCTAGTTGTTTAATTACAAGGAGATATTACACATGGGAAAATTCACATCCACAGCTTCCCACTTGCAACCAGAGCTTGTATTGTTCAGGAAACTGGTGCTGAAATAAACAAACGGCCTTTAAAGCCAAGAGCCTAAATATTAGTCCTCAGCATTTTCAATCAATGTAAGTGTAAAAAGAGGACACACAAACCATATGAATGTGATACTTAAAATGACTTCACTAAAGACTACAAGCTGCTGGTTAGTTTAAGGGCTCCTCCAGACTGTCAGTATTTTGTGAGGGGTTTTTAATAGCATGCTGGGAAATTTAGGTTCACACAATTTAAGCGGATTAAAGTGTTGTGTTGCTCGTGCATACCAAATCCATTTTTTCAAAAAAAGAAAGAAAGGAAAGGACCTTTCGCGATTAGGGGAGTGCCAGGGAAATGCATTGAAAAGTGTGGAATGAATAAATGTTTAGCGGGAAGACATCTAAACAACCTGCAAGTAAACACCACTGCTGTTGCCCCCAACTTCCCATGCTCCTAGAAGGATTGAAATAAAGTTACATTGTCAAATGGGGTATTGCAGGGCTACCTCCTGAGCTGGAGGACAAACCTCTGTGACATATGTTATAACCTACAGCCCTTGTACTGCATATGACTCCATCACGTGGGCATTGGAACATACATAGGAAGGTTCCACTGTGAGAATACTGTGGGCACACTCCTGGTCAGAGGGCTAGTTTTCAGCTGCCATACATGAGAAACCCCTCATATCTAAGTTGGTTTTGATGAAGTACAGTGGTACCTCGGTTTAAGAACAGTCCGGTTGAAGAACGATTCGGTTTACAAACTCCGCAAAACCAGAAATAGTGTCTTGGTTTGAGAAATTTACCTCGGTCTAAGAATGGAATCCGAACAGTGGAAGGGCACCAGTGGCGGGAGGCCTCATTAGGGAAAGCGCGCCTCAGTTTAAGAACAGTTTTGGTTTAAGAATGGACTTCCGGAACGGATTAAATTCATAAACCAAGGTTCCACTGTAATGAGGACACATAATCCAGAGATCTCCTCAATAGCTCCACTATAGTATTTTCAGTTCAAGGAGTAGGGTTTTTTGGCCTCAGTATCTCACACACATATTTTTATGTACCATCATAGTGATTTATTTCACATGTGTTTTTTGTATTGCTGTTACTGCATACAGCATTGCTATTCCTGTTAATAATATTCCACATATCTTATTTTTTTAATGGGTTTTATAGACTGTCTTTGTATTTTGTGGACTTGGGGACCCTCTGTGTTGCTGCATCTTGTAGTCACGCTTGACATGTGACTCCTGGCTTTGGTGACATTCTTCTCCTTTCCTGCATTTTCCCAGGCTTTGATTGGATACTATGTCACTTGATTTGAGGGAGGTGCCATTTGGTGCTTCACCTCAGGTAGCAAAATGTCTTGGGCTGGCTCTGGGTGGTCTGTGATGATGTTTGCATATCAAACAGGATGCACATCAAACATGTGTTTTGGAGTATGTTGTCAGCAATATACCAATGAGACACAACTCTACTTCTCTTTTACATCTCCAGGTGTGGCAGTGGATGTTCTGTGAGTGACTCACAAATTTAATAAAATAAAATAAAATAAGAATGCCTGTGTTCTGCAGCTGTCAGATGACCACATACAGGAAGTTTCCAGATGTTGCAGCACCAAGCTCTGACAGCAAATTCTTAACATACTCTGAAGGGCAACTAAGAAAACACTCTCTGGTGGGCTTTAAAAATATTCTTCCCCTCAAAGTGTAAGGCATTTACAAGAAGGGAGGGAAGCCCAATTGGAATCAATGAGACACACATGGCCGTTTGAGATAATGCTTCCTTCGTTAGAGCATGTGGAGAGGATTAGCCACTGAGGAAGAATTCCCTTCATAAGCCGTCAACTCCTGCTGTAATTTTCCTTCGTCTTATCTTGCACTTTCTCTCAGCTGAAGATTATTGATTGCTTAGTTGGGGTGGTGGGGTTTTTTTTCTGGGGGGGGGGGGTGATTTTCTTAATATAGTATCTTATATGTTGCCATCATGGCATGTACCCCAGCCGTGTAACCCACTGAAATGAATGTCCCAAATGAAAGGGGAAGGAAGCCTTTAAAATGAATTAGTGACTTGCTTTCTGCACAGGGGTCTTTGTGCTGAAGAAGAATAGATAAGTTGGTTCTAAATATTTTTAATTTAAAATATATTCTTGCTGCATAAAAAAGAATCAGCAAGAGCAAGAACTCTGGAAGAGCTGGCTGATCCGCAGGATTCGTGTGTTTTCCAAGGCAATAACATTTTTCCTTCAGACTGTGCAAAAAAATTAATATCAGGGGAAATAGAGGACTTGGCAGTGATAGCAGCTGGTTCTCCATTCCTGGTATGCTACACTGACTAGCAGTGTTAAGAGTTTAATACAGGAGTCCTTCACAGCCTTACCTGAAGAGGCCATGGATGGAAGATGAAACCTTCTGCCTACAAATCTAGCAATGCTCTCTATAAACTGATTCCCCTTTCCTATTCATCCTGAACATTCAGTTTCATACCTTGACATTACAAGTACGCCTTGTACCAAGGAGAGCCAACGGGGTGATCTCCAGATTTGCTGGGCTCCGACGCCAATCAACCCCAGCAAGCATGGCTAGTAGCCAGTGATTATGGGAGCTGCAGTGTGGAGGGCACATGTTGGCTACCCCTGTCCTTATACCGCTTGTCCTGTACTGGGCAATAGACAAGGCTATTGTGCCCTGTACTGACCATAATATCTATAAAACCTAATGTGGAATTTAGAGTTTATTTTTTAAAAACCACAGCACATTTTGTTTTGTAGTTCATATTGTACTTAGCTCAAGTGGCTGGCAAGGTAGCATTAAAATCAAACGGATATTCAGTTGATATTTTTAGTTGAAAATAGTGTGGCTAAACTAGTTTATTCCTTCTCAGAGACATGATAAGGAAGATCCCATATGTTGAGAATGATTGATGTTCATACATTCAGAGTCCCTGCCTCCGCCAGCCATATTATAGCCTCTGAGAGCATACAGGGTTACTGCCAGCTTCACAGCATTAGGGCACCTTGTTTGTATGATGTGGTACATTCATATGGGATGCATTTATCATCTCCATGATCTGCAGCCTTACTTGAGCTGTTGTGTCCATACCTATTGCAACATGGCCATGTGCACAGCTGCCACCCCAATGTGGAGGCACCAGATCAGAAAATGGAGTTGTCATGTGAACAGCAACCCATCACTAGCCAGCAGTGGTCTCATATGCTCCTAAAGCAGTGGATGCATGAACCAGCCCAGAGATGCATTAAGATACATAATTGGTTTCAAAATTACTGAGTTTACCATATCATTTTCCAAGCAAGCGTAGGCAGGAAGGCGTTTTCTGTCTGCTTGCACTAATCCAGACCTTTAATGCTATTTTGGTTCATTCCTTGACATCTTATGAGAGGGGGGATTAGTGAGAACAAAACTGGGCAGTTCCGCTGCTCTTTAGTCTGCATTCTGCACTCTGTTAACATGAAATTTAATGGTGCCTGTGGGAGTTGTAATTACTCTTTAGGAGAATCATTAATGGTGATTGGTTTCAAAGTTGTTTTCCTATTGCACTTTCTCCTTTCAGCACCGATGGATAAAACAGAACAAACTGAAAACGTACTACTGAGGTCAGACAGTGGATTTCTGCAGCCACTTTTAAAATTTCTATTATTAGTGGCCTTAGTTCAAAGATGTCAGTCACAATAAAACCCCACTGAAATGGATGGGTAGCAAATGAGTCGCAACTAGCCTGTCCTATGGATTTCAAGGCACTTAAGCATGACTAACTTTCACTGGACTTGGATTATAGTTGCTATTATTATTGGTTTGAATCCAAGTGGGTCATACAGACCCACAGAAATCAACGGATGAAGCTCACTTAAGTATATCAATTCCAGTGGATCTACTCTGAGTTTGACTTAGCTGGCTACAACACAGAATAACAATTACTATTTTTTTTATGTATACAGTGGTACCTCGGGTTACATATGCTTCAGGTTACATACGCTTCAGGTTACAGACTCTGCTAACCCAGAAATATTACCTCAGGTTAAGAACTTTGCTTCAGGATGAGAACAGAAATTGTGCTCCGGCGGTGTGGCGGCAGCGGGAGGCCCCATTAGCTAAAGTGGTGCTTCAGGTTAAGAACAGTTTCAGGTTAAGTACGGACCTCCGGAATGAATTAAGTACTTAACCCGAGGTCCCACTGTATAGTGACTTTAAAAATATTAAAATGCTTTGTGAGCATCCTGCAGTTGCGTTTTAGTGTCTATGATCTATACATTCACAACATGTCTCTAATAATCAATGCTTTGAAGGAGTATTGTTCTGGGCTTGATGGTCAACACACCACTACCCTTGCTTATTACTGCAGCCCTGTTGAAGTCTACTCAGAACCAAGACCCAATGAGTTGCTTCCATGGTTGGAGGCAGTATACTTCTGAGTATCAGTTGCTGGAAAACTGCAGGAGGGAGAGGGCTGCTGTGCTCAGGTCCTGCTTGTCGGCTTCCTGTGGTCACCTGATTGGCCACTGTGAGCACAACATGCTGGATTAAGCAGGCCACTGGCTAAATTCTTACACTCTTTTAGGGATGGGCAAAGCTGTCAATTCTGGTTTCTCTCAGTTTCTCATTATTTTCAATCTTAAATTCAGTTTTCCACATATCCACATCAGTTTGGTTTTCCTCATTAAAATTGTTACCATTTGAATGTACACATTTTTGTATGCAATTTTGCCTAAAATTCACATTTTTTTGAAATGCAATATCCCCTAATGTAAGGAACGCGGGTGGCGCTGTAGGTTAAACCACAGAGCCTAGGACTTGCCGATCAGAAGGTCGGCGGTTTGAATCCCCGTGACAGGGTGAGCTCCTGTTGCTCGGTCCCTGCTCCTGCCAACCTAGCAGTTCAAAAACATGTCAAAGTGCAAGTAGATAAATAGGTACCGCTCCGGCGGGAAGGTAAACGGCATTTCCGTGCACTGCTCTGGTTCACCAGAAGCAGCTTAATCATGCTGGCCACATGACCCGGAAGCTGTAAGCCAGCTCCCTTGGCCAATAAAGCGAGATGAGCGCCGCAACCCCAGAGTCGGTCACAACTGGACCTAATGGTCAGGGGTCCCTTTACCTTTACCTATCCCCTAATGTTATGCATGTTTGTATGCTATTTTCACTATTACATTAATTTATCCCCCCCCCCAATAAAATTTATATACCTCTTGACTGTAGAAAACAAACAAACCTCAAGGCAATTTAAAATATGGATTTTATGCACACTTCACCTTAGGCTATGCATTTTGTACCCATTCTTGGCTGGAGAACTGCATCACAAAATTCTGAGAAGTGTGAATATTGATGCATAACTGTATCAGAAAGTGCAATTAAATTAAATGTCAAGTAAAATTCCCAGATAAGTGTACAGTGGTACCTCTACTTATGAACATGATCTGTTTCGGGGTGCCGTTCGCACACCGAAAAGTCCATAAGTAGAGTGCTGCTACTGTGTGTGCGCAAAGCATGCAGATCACTTCTGCACATGCGCACGCGGCGAACCTGGAGGTAAACACTTCCGGGTTTGCCGCGTTTGTAACCTGAAAAGCCGCAACGTGAAGCAAACGTAACACGAGGTATGACTGTATAGGATTGCAGCTTGGTGGACTCTATAGCACAAGTTGTGAGGGCCTCTAGCTTTTAAAATAGAATTAAGGCCACAATGTGAAGAATAAGCCTATCGCTGGCTGTGAGAGCTAAATCACACCTCCTTATTCAAAGGTCAGTAGGCCTATGTGCAGCAGTATCTTTATACCTCCTCCACTTACCTGTGAGCTTTAGGATACAACTGGCTATTTGCTGTCAGAAAGAAGAGTGCTTTGCTAGATTGTGCTTATATTCTGATCATGTGATCCTTTGCAAACATGTAAGGTCTGCTATGCTATACACATACACGCTTCATTTCCTCTTTAACAAAAGGGGAAATTCTGAGCATGCAGATGGATGCTTCAGTGATTTATTGTAAGCAATAGATATTTGAGGTATGCAAAGCATACCCTCCATAAAAGGGGTTTCTCCACTCACTCAGGTTCTGTGAAATGCACACAATAAAGACTACTGCCTTTGCTGAAGAGAATAGAGAAGTCCCCCCCTCCCCACAGCAGGCCCTTATAAGCTTAACCAAGCTTACAGACTCCAAATTAGTTTTTTTGTCTGGAATCCATAGCATTTAGCATTCAATAGATGCGTTCTGTACTTATGGATATATTCATTTCCATCCCTTTTTTGTTCTTATGAGATATTTTATGAGGCACCATCCTACGGCAAGCTATCAGAGACATAAAGAGGGAGGAAATGTAAAGCTGTTATTTCTCCTGAGAGGGAGTTGGTTTTAGATATGAATAAACGACATATGGGCAACACTAAGAGCTAGCATAGTGTGGTGGCTGTTATGTGTATAATCTATCGCTTTGTGAGGCCTGAGCCATGGACAACATTCAGAGGAAAGCCAAGAACCAGGAGTTCTGTCAGGGAGTCAAAGAGCCGAGGAACATATTGGATCTAGAGAGACAATGAAAAGTCCCAAACCAAACTGGAAGCCCTTTATAGTCCTTCCTGTCTAGTAAGGGGGGGGGGGGTCAGTTCAGAGGTTGACAAAGCTTCACTGCCCAAGTAGATTGTCCAAGTGGCAGTTCTGGTGGTTCAACACATGAGGCAACATTATTCCAAATTGTAGCACTGGTGGCTCCTGACTGAGATGAGAAATCCCTCCCTTCTATCCAAAATTCAGAAGAAGGATTTAGACAAGCCACCATCTTGCCCAACCATTGAGGGATGATAACAATACTGACCTATCTTTTTTTACAAAGTTTTACAAAGAGAATCTACATAAAATTGCTTTATGGATGCTATGAATATATAGCTAAGGAAACGGCATCTGGCGTTACAGGAAGAAGGAGCAGGTACATTTCAGGGAGAAAATGCCTTCAACCTCGGGTCATTTTAATGCTACCCAAGTCTTCCCCCTCCCACCTTTTCCCATTTTCTTTGCTGCCTTAATGAAACATTCCTAGCTCTGGAATTATTGTGATTTGAAAGACCCAGATGGTATTGAAGGGTGCAATTTTAGAAAAATGTACAAAACTATACATGAATTACAGTTCATTCCTACATTCAATTTGGCATCAAACGACATGCATTTACTTTCCATCACATTAGAAACATGAAACGGCCTGTTCTGCATTAATTTATTGAACGATGGGAACTGTTTTTCTCAGAATGGAGTTTTGATGACCAGGAAAGGCACAGCTTACAGTAAAAATTAAATCCGAGTCACTGCAGGGCTTCATTTGGCTTTAATCATTAGTTGGTGTCTGGTGGTGATTCCCCCCACCCCCCACTTCATTCTGCTCTGCATGGGAAAAAACAGGGTTGTGGCTGAGCGGAACTCACACACCCATCATTAAGTACTTTGATCTATTTGCCTGTGATACAGTGTGTCCAAGAGAAGAATGCTATTTGACTGGTATGGCTGTCTGTCCCCAAGTAAGGATATTATTAAGAAAATCCCAGGTTGCAGCACAGCCTGCCAAATTGTGCAAGTTCTGCCTGGTTCCTGGGAAATGAGGCAGTTTGCATGTGTGTCTCTGTGTGAATGACACTGTCAGCATGCCAGTTGCTATCACCTTGAATTAAGCGAATTAAGCACCTTGATTCGTGCTCAGCTTGCCAATGCAAAGACAGCCATGCATAGTTGGATGTGATACTTTGGTGATGTTGAGGGTAGAACTTGAGGTAATGGCTACAAGAAAGGAGATTCCAACTAAACATTCTAAAAAACTTTCTGTTTGGCAGTGGAACAGACTCCCACGAGAGGTAGTGGACTCTCTGTTATGTACTGAAGTTCTCACCCTGGGCCAGCAGGGAGATACTGTAGATAGTTTTCACTCAGGTCCGCATATGCAAATAAGGGATTGAAAGTGATGTTCAGTGATTGGATAGTTACAGAAAGTTGTTACAGTTGTGTGGTACTGGAGCTCTATATAAGCAGGCTGGCTGAACCCTTCAGTTCAGTTCTGTTCTGTTCTGGCCTGTGAATAAACAAGAGCTGTTTGAAGAATCGCTGTGTCGTCTGATATGTTCACCCACAACTTAACACTCTCCTTCCTTGGAGGTTTTTAAGCAGAGGTTGTATGGCGATCTGTCATGGATGCTTTATCTGAGATTCCTGCATTGCAGGGGGTTGGACTAGATGACCTTTGGCATCCCCTCCAACTCTAAGGTGCTCCATCACTGAGCTACCACCCTTCTCCAAGAAGAACCTCCCACCAACAGCTCATTCCTTTTCCATTACCAAGGTTATTTCTAGTCTTCTAAACTGACCATTTCCCTCTGTTATCTCAGCTTTTGTTGGTGGTTTCCTCTTCTTGGGGTAAGGGTGGGAGAACGTATCTGCTGTTACATTAGAATGTACAAAATCACAAGGAGGACACATTAAAAATCACTCTAGAAGGTTCCTTAATCATACAGAGCTTTCCTTTCTACCTGCCTATGGGAAAAGCAGGCGGAGAGGAGAGGTTCATATTGTTCTGCTCAGAGTCATAAACCTGTTTAAGCTGATGCTTTGTTCCTATAAGCAAGGCTTCTGCAAACATTTCCTTGCATATAGATGAGTGAAAAGTATTCTATAGGCAATAGCTTTCAGAGAAAATACAGCGTGACTCAGAAATGTCTACTAAGGCCCTTTACCTCCAGGTAACCCTGCCTGAGGTGGGGGGGAGGAATAGTGTTATTTGTTTCATTCTAACCCTTATGTGCCTCCATCACAAACAATCATTTCGACAGTAGGCAATCTTTTTTCTAGCCGGCAAGATAAATGGAAATGTGATAAGGCAGGACAACTCAAGTGCCATTGTCAGAGCTGTGCAATAAAGCACCTGCTCTCCTTGGGGTTACGGAAGCTGTTGTAAAAGCTATTGCTGCCTACCTAAGCAACAAATTCAGTTTCAAAATTAATAACACACACACACATGAACGAAAACTAGTGTAGAGATTTAAGATCAGGGGTTTGCAAATTGGGGGGCTAAGATGACCCATAGTTCCATTCCTACTGAACATGATTATTATTCCAATAAGTCATTGCATCCGCTGGGTCAGTATTAACTGACTCAGATCTTAAACCAGGAAAGGGGGGACCCTTTTCAACCTGAGGTCTCCATTCCTTTTTGAGCAACCTTCCGGGGACCACATGCTTGCGCTGGGCAGGGCCAGAGGCAAAAATGGGCAGAGCAACAACTGCAAATTTCATTTTGGTGCAGTAGGCCAGTTTCTGCACACTGTCATTCACCTCTTTCCTCTACCCTCCATCAAGGGCACATTTCAGCCACACAAAGGAGGGCCAGTAAGGGGCGTGGATTGGGGAAGTGGGTGTGGCCAAGGAGAATCTGAAGGGCCAGAGAGAGGATTTTGGTTTTTCTGTTCTAAGTGCTTTGTTTTGGGGAGGGGGAATATCTGCTTATCTATTTTTTAAATACTTGGTGTCTGATACGTGGATATGATGTGGGCACCAAGTGAGGGGCAATTTTTACGGGGGGTTTTCCCACTCTCTTTTTGGGTCTAGTTTGGAGTCAGTTTGAAGTCCTACTTGTGACTTTAAAAACACACAAGGCAGCAGCAAGGATGCTGGTAGCTCAGAGCTGGAAAAATGATAAGGTTCCTACCAGAGTGGAATGGCAGACTAAGTTGTTGCACTACGCGGAAGTGGCAAAAATGACTGGGAAAATCAGAAATCAGGAGGACCAAAACTTTAACAAAGAATGGAGGAAATTTATATTATATCTGAGAGACCACTGTAAACAGTTAAACACTTTAGCAGGTCTTAAATAACTCTTGTAATGTAACAAAGACTTTGGACACAACAGAGAACTGGAAAATTAGAGTGACTTATAGTGTGCAGCTGAAAAGGTTAAATAAAAAGCCCACAGAGCAGAGGAGTGAAGTCTAGAGATTCAGAAGAATCTCGTGTATTTGTTATTACTGTATTTGTGATTTTGAATGTGAACATGAATTTGTAAAACCAAATAAAAACTATTTAAAAATTAAAAACAAATAAAACACACAAATAATAATGCAATGTGCTTTAATGGAAGCGTGGCTGCCTGGAACAAACCTTCTTGTTGGGGGAGGGAAAAGCACATTCCTTTTTTACTTGATGTCTGCTCTTAATTAATTTGCTGCCCTAAAAATCTTTTCCGATTTATGCTCTGGCCCACCTCCGGTCTACTTATCATGACACACATATATTATGTCAGACCAGCGCAGGACATTTCTGACCTTGGCAAACCTCCTCCCATACCCCCGGAGGGAGCTCTGCAGAGAAGCCTCGTGACGCTCAGCAAGAGCTGGAGCAGGGGGGAACAACTCAGACTTAAATTTTCAATCTCATTGTGTTACCTTCCTGGAAGCAGAGCTTTGATTTCATGGGAGGTACAATAAGAAGAATTGGAACATCTGCTTATCGGCAGAGAGGAGAATAGCTATCATAATTCTGGCATGCTTCCCGCAGTAAAGAATCTGAATAATTACACATGGTCTCAGCTCTCGAGAAAGGAGCTCATTTTAGTACCTCTCTGGCGTGGAACAAGCCTCCATGCAGTGCACGTTGGCCACCCTGGGCAAAGGAAGTTGATAAGTTTTGAATCTGTACATCACCAGGCCAGGGCTGCTGCTCTCATGTCAAGTTTGTGGGCTTCCAGGGGGCAACTGCTTGGCCACTGTGGAAAACAAGATGCTATTTAGAAAGGCCTTTGGCCTGGTTCGTATATTTTTACATACTTCTTAAACAGTTGTAAACAAACATGCGAGCTGTTTTATTTTTAATTTTACTCTGTGACTTGCCCTTTTAGGATAGGGCTAGGATTTAGACTGAGAATGCCAAAACACTAGAAAAAGCATTTATTCTGGGCTCTCCGGAGAGACGACGTTTTCGTAAAACACAGTTGCATTAAGTTATGACGGTGGGGGCTGTGCGTTCCTATGTTTCTTTCTTTCTACAGCATAAGCATAACCAGCAACTAACAAGAAATATCTTGAGTCAAATTATTCCTCAACTTCCACACTCTGTGTTGTATTTGGGAAAGGATTGCATTTAAAAAAAGGGCATGTCACTTCTGGGTCGGTTTCTCTTCTATGTAATTTTGAGTTTGTATTTTGCAGGTGTATTTTATTTGCTCTTTTAATTTTCTGTTTTGTTTTTCTTTCTTTCTTTTCTATCTGAAAATAGGGGGATTGTTTTTGTTTGTTACTATGTTATGTATTTTTAATATATATATATATATATAGTAATCCACCCTGTGATCTTCAGATGAAGGGTGGTATGGCAATCAAACAAACAAACATCTGCTCGATGTTAAAATAACTACAGGAACATTGACAAAATACCACCTAAAGCTTTTAAAAAAACAACACAGTCCATGTCTGTATGCTTACAATTTAGTGTAAAAACTGTGGTGTCTCTCCCATCACATTGCAAAAGATCCTATGGACTAAGGTTACCTCCATCTTTGCAGCCTTTACTAATGTCTGCATGGCAGCTCTAAGAGAAAGAGGAAATGAGGAAATGTATGGAAGCAACTACAGCTGCTCACCTGACCACCACGGTCCACATGCACTGGGTTTCCTGGCCAAGCTTGTCACTATCGACCTACATTGAAGAATCAGTTGGCTCACTCCAGTTAATTGCACTAACTAAAGTCATGGGACATAAGTTAGTCAAATCATGCGGGCAAAGGCACAGCACTTCACAAGCTGCTGGTTGTCAGCGCTAGCAAATCCCCTTCCAGTCCAGCTGTTTTTACCTGTCCCACACCTGACACCATATTTGGGCCAAATGGAGAGTCCTGATTGTGATGAATTATTCTCTCAATACAAGAACAGAAGGAAGAGTGAAAAGAGCAAATGAGGAATCTACCTTGTGGGTGCTTCCCCGTTCTCTACCAGTCATCACCTTGACATGCACTTTGGTGACCTGGTGGTAATATTAACCCAAGGGTCTGCAACCTTTTTCAGCCGTGGGCTGGTCCACTGTCCCTCAGACCTTGTGGTGGGCCGGACTATATTTTTTTTTTTGGGGGGGGGGGAATGAACGAATTCCTATGCCCCACAAATAACCTAGAGATGCATTTTAAATAAAAGGACACATTCTACTCATGTAAAAACACGCTGATTCCCGGACCGTCTGTGGACCAGATTGAGAAGGCGATTGGTCCACATCTGGCCCCCGGGCCTTAGGTTGCCTACCCCTGTTACCCTTTGATATAACTGTGTTCTTATGAATGGGGAGAGAGTTGGATACTCCTAAGCATATGCTAATGGCTCTTTTTTCTTAATTTAATTCTGAGCATCAGCTTTCCATTTTAGCGCAAGATTAACAAGGCTGAGCCCCCAGTTAACCTTTTGTTTTATATTTTTCACCTCCTGGATCCAAGGTGGAGCACAGTCTGATATGAGAAAGCACTTCAGGAGGCAGCAATATCATGCATGAAGACCCTTCGTGAATGCAAACAGCACAGAGCTTAAGGGAAAGGGGTCCCTGGTGGAGAGAGGTGGATTAGTCAGATTTAGAGTATTTCAAAAATACTTTTTGTTAATTAAATCCACAATGTAATACCATCAACCCAGTTGAAGTGAGAAACTGTGGAAAACATTTCTTACATTTCCTGGAAGGAATTCAGTTAAATACAAGTTCCAAGTCTTCCTGTCATCACCACAAAGTGTTATTTATTTGATTGCCTTAGCAGACAGAAGGCATGAAATCTATAGAAGACACAGAAACTCTAAGCCCTGTATGAATTGTTCCAACTAAGGGTTATCTGTACCCCCGACGTCAACTAGTTTAACAGGAATTTCTGTTCCCTAGAGAACTCTCAGAACTTTAAATCTCTGGCAGAGCTTTGCATCCTTACGACGCTACAGATTCCAGGATACTTTGGGAGAAGCCATGACAGTTAAAGTGGTAGAAAACTGATATACGTTTGTCATATCAATATTCTCTTGGAGTTGGCTCCATTTGGAATGCAGACACTGGTGATTCACACTGAGAATGTTTTAACTTAGTAAAAATCAATACAAGCTGGTGCTCCTGTGATTATTTTTGTGTGTAGGCTTTGGTGGATGCTAGAATCAGCTCAGGAAGCAACTCAATACATGCAGGAAATCTTTCGGCAGGTGGGTGTGGAGGACTCCCTGGTCCTGAATGGGGTAACTGTGGCCCTGAAGGTGTGCAGCCTGGGAGCCATTTTGGACTCACAGCTGTCCATGGAAGCATAGGTCAATTCGGTATCCAGGGCAGCTGTCTACCAGCTCCATCTGGCACGCAGGCTGAGACGCTACCTGCCTGCGGACTGTCTCGCCAGAGTAGTGCATGCTGTAGTTATCTCCCGCTTGGACTACTGCAATGTGCTCTACGTGGGGCTACCTTTGAATGTGACCCAGAAACTACAACTAATCCAGAATGCAGCAGCTAGACTGGTGTCTGGGAGTGGCCGCCTAGACCATATAACACCGGTCCTGAAAGACCTACATTGGCTCCCAGTATGTTTCTGAGCACAAGTCAACGTGTTGGTGCTGACCTCTAAAGCCCTAAACGGCCTCAGCCCAGTATACCTGAAGGAGCGTCTCCAGCCCCATCCTTCTGCTCGGACACTGAGGTCGAGCACTGCGGGCCTTCTGGCGGTTCCCTCGCTACGAGAAGCCAAGTTACAGGGAACCAGGCAGAGGGCCTTCTCGGTAGTGGCATCCACCCTGTGGAAGCTTTTAATATCTGATGAATTGTTGTATTTTGATATTTTGTTGGAAGCCACCCAGAGTGGTTGGGGAAACCTAGCCAGATGGGCAGGGTATTATTATTATTATTATTATTATTATTATTATTATTATTATTAATAAAGATGTATCTGGTGTACATTGCAGCAGTGGCAAGTTATAGTAAGAGGTGGATTTAGGGCAGTGTGACCAGTTCTACTGCGCTGGATGCCAAGCTTAGGGGGTGCTGCCGGGTGTTGCAGTGATGGCATAGTGAATAGGGTTTAATGGAGGGTAAGAGGTGGGGGGAGGCACTGAATTTTTGCCTTCACTGAAATTTGAAAAACTAAAGTCCGTTCCTGATACAGCTAGACACAACATTTCCAAAATTAGTACAGTATACTAACGCCTAGCAAAGTTTCAGCTGGTGATAAAAATTGAGCCCACAGTCCCAGCTTAAGTCACTGAGGCTGCAACCCTGTATACACATATCTGGAAGTAAATCCCATTAAACTCGTTGGGATTTACTTTTGGGTAGGCATGTATAGGATTGCACTGTGAAAGTGTATGCAGCATCATTAAAGCATTAATGACAAATAATTACACAGTCTAGCGTAAGCCAACCATATTCAGTATAATTAAAATGCCAAAGCATAGACTTTAATAACTAGAACTACAAGCTCTAATAATCGCTGGCTATCACTTTAACCAGTGAGTGCAAATTTTAATGAGTAAAGTAGCGAGTTAAAGGCATGCTTATTTTTAAAGTCTGTTTTGGTTATATGTTTCCCTGTAAAGGAAAACAGAAAGAAAATATTAAAGCTGACCTCTATGTCTCACAGCAAGCAGCTTTTGGTAATTAATTTATGTAATCTCTCACTTTCTTCAATATTTCAAATAGTCACTTATACTGAAGTTTTGATCATAGGTAATTTAAATGAAATGAATTAATAAATTAAAGAGGAAATGGTTAATCAGCTAAAAATGATTTATGAGTTGTTAGTCAAAGAATATGGCATGGTATTCAATTAAATTTTACTCAGGATAGACCTATTGAAATAATCACGTTCATTAGTTTTCCTGGCTCTTCTCTGAGTAGTGGGCAACCACCATGGATTTGAATGGGACTTGCTACTTCCCTGTGTAGAATTCCAGTCTCTGTAGGTCCAAAGATTTGAATGTTACCTCCAGGGTCCAATAACATAATAGAAACTGAAAACATGCTCCCCAAAGGAAACATATAAAACTTTGCTGAAACTATTTTGTTTGTGTTGATCAGCTGTAAGCTTCTCACATTTATAGAGCTTGCCAATTTTAATTTATTTTATCAGCTTGTCTGCCACTTTGGGGTTAACATGCTTTGTTACAGAATTTTCTTCAAGGAGCAATAATGAAAGCATAATAGCACGGCATTCCAAACAAAGGCTTAGCAGAGATTGTCAAATATTTGAGGACTTGATGTCCTGGTAGGGATGGCAAAGTGGTTGTGGCAGGAGGTACATGCAGAATGGAATTTTCCTGTACTCACTTGTAGGTTTTAGTTGTCCTCTAGCTTCCATTGAGCCTGTTCTCATGACACATTGCTGCCCAAGGTGAAGGATAAGATGAATAAGCAGGAAACTTGCAAGGTTGTGTGCACACATAGCCTTGAAACATCCAGGGTCATTTTTCCACTGCGTCCTTTAGCATACATAGTGGTTTGCAGTTGTACACAACTTTATGTGATGATATCACCCAAAGCAACAGCTAACATCTGTGTTGTCTCTACAGACAGATGGGCATGTTTTCAAATTAGCGTGCAACAGTTTTATCTATTCCCCTCCCCTCAATTACTGCTTCCACATACCTTTTTTCTTAAAAAAGCATTTTCTGAAATCTTTCAAATGAGAGGGCTTGGACATTAGTGTGTTCATATACTCATATACCAAGGTATGTATTGGTATACAGAGGAGGCTAAGCTACTGCACTGCTTCCTATTTTTTTTATTTCATTCGTAGACAAGTTACACATGATAAAGGGGGGTTGCAAAGACCTGCAACATCAGTAGGTCTGTCCCAATGTGAGATGACCTGAGAAAATATTTTCTGTGTAGGCAGCAAGACCATGAGAAGTGCGTTCTCAGCACAGAATGGATGATCGCCGTTCCAGCAGAATGGACCTCAGATTGATAAACAGTGTGGGATATTGGTGACACAGGGAGGACATCGTGTGTACAGCACCCCCAAAAAGCACCAGCGTCCAGCTCTGAATGTGCATTATCATTCAGTGTGCACATGCCCCTAAATCTCCGAAACCCACACCATAATATATTTCTATAGCCATGTTCATTTAATAGTCATCCAAATATCTAAGCATCCAACATGCCTCTGGAGCATGAGCTAATTCAGCTCTGAACACCCTTAGAGAAGCTGCAGAACCTTTCCCCGCACTGCACAGATAATTAAGCAAATACGAGGTAGCAGACAGGATGCTATGGGAGAATTCCCCTTCATGTTTGGCGCCAGACAACAGTGCAACAGCAACCAACCTTTCCGCCATACTTGGGTAATGAGACACTGGGACGTGAGAGCAGGATTGTGCCAAGCCCTAATTTCTATTTCAACATAGGCCTTTTGTACTTCATTCTCTCGCATGTTATTTGTGGCCCTTTTAAGCAGAATACTAGAATGAGTGGCCAAACACAGCCTGAGCTGTCAGCAGTATGTATCGCCGCTGAGCCCAGCTCAACATGATATCTTACTCTTTGTGCGAAGCAAGGCCGCAGCTCAAGGCTTGATAATCACCTTTTTGTTAAGGGGATTTGAGGCTTGATCAATGGCTTCCTTGTTGCTTACAGTGACCCACTCTATCTCAGCTCCGCCGTGGGTCTGTGGGGGATTTTCCTCAGGGTTTTCAGAATTTTTGTCTAATATCACTGGCTTTCTCTTTTATCCAAACTTTATCGGGAGATAATTTTGTGCCAGAACCCACGCCTGTTTTCCGTTGTTTTGTCAGCTTCCTTATTCTGTTACAGACCTTCTCCTCAGCTCTCTCTTCCACTCCGCATTACTCAGAGCAGAATAACAATTCTGGTGAAACTGTGTAATTAAGCAGTAGGGTATGACAGGAGGTGTGGCCACCACAAGATAATTACATCCTTCAGGTACTGGGAGACTTTCAATATGAATTATTTTTATCGCTGTTAGGAAAGAGCCCCTTGCATTGCCTACCTCCACATTAAGCACATCATGGTGCAGAAATGACACATTTCATCCTCATTTCTTCAACTTAACATTTTGTTCCCCCTCCCCCCCCAAAATCTTCAGAAGTAGTACTGCACGATAAAGTGAGGACATCAGACAAGTAACTATAATATACCATTTATATTAATTATGAATTAATGTAGAAATCAAGTATATGTGTCTCTATTGGTGTGCTTGAAGGCCTGAGACTTTTAATCTGTCAGTTCCTAGCTAAATGGTGACGTGTTATAACATGCCAAAAACACTACATAAATGAGTTAGCCCTTTCTTTACAGTACAGTGGTACCTCAGGTTACATACGCTTCAGGTTACAGACTCCACTAACCCAGAAATAGTGCTTCATGTTAAGAACTTTGCTTCAGGATGAGAACAGAAATCGCACGGCGGCAGCAGGAGGCCCCATTAGCTAAAGTGGTGCTTCAGGTTAAGAACAGTTTCAGGTTAAGAACAGACCTCCGGAGTGAATTAAGTACTTAACCCAAGGTACCACTGTAGTAGCTTCCTCCACATAGAGGTATGGGATTAACATGTGATTGAGATAGTATTAAAGGACTAGTACGAGGACCTGATTCACCTAGGCGCACATGTCTACTGCAATTCCAGTACTCGAGGTGGCCTTTTTGGGGGTGAATTATGTATAAATCCTCTGGATCACAACTATTTTATGGGTAGGAATGAACCCTAGCACACCTGCATGATGCCAGCCTTTAGGCTTCGAGTTTATCAGTTTCAAAAGATGCTGGAGAAAATTATTGTCATCAGGGCCATATTTAAATGTAGAAACCTACAATATACCGGTAGTTAACATATGAGAGGAGGGGTTGGGGACAAGTGCAAAACTTCCACTGCATCACCATTCTGGAGGGCAACCTTGTGAAGCGGGAAGCCTTTTGTACTCCTCAGAGTTTCCCACACATTTTAGAATCCTGATTTTCCAGAGTTCTAAAATACAAGGGGAGCCTCCATGAGTACAGAAGTCTCCTCTTTTCAGAAGATCACCATCAAACTTGTGAAGGAAGATGAGAAAGGGATGGGGTGAGGAACTAGCATACTCACCCCTAGAGCCCTGCTGACATGTTTACTCCATAACACCAAATGCCTGAAAAGGATTAGAGTTGCACTGAGATCACCTCTGCAGATCTGGAGAGGAAATTGTGTAGGAAGTCAGTAAGAACCAGGGGCACCAACTATAGGGGGTTCAGCACCCACACTGCAACTTGTGAGGTCTCGCAAAGCCTTGGACAGCATCTCCGAGAAGAAGTCTAGTTCTGAGGCTGGGGGAGGCACATGTCATCAGGACATCACACGCACAGGACACCCATAACCTGGGGTCCAAGTCGGCTCCCCTGGTAGGAATGTCAGGTCCAGATAGCAAGAAACCTTTTGTACCTTTAAAAGTTGTGACGTACTGGTGCCATTGTGGTTATCTCAGCATTGGAAATTTTGCAATATTGAGAAAAGTAGAAAGTTTCCTCTTCTTTGTAAACTAAGAGAAACTAGATTGGTCTGCCCTGGCCTGGCCTGGCCTAGATCACAGGATGCTTGTGCAGAAAAATGCATTAGCTGAAGCTACTGTTGTTTGCTACATATCTTGCGTTTGCTTTTTAAATGTCTGAGCCAGACTTTAGTGTAAATATTGAAGACAGCAATAAAAAAATACTGGGAACAGTAATGACCTTTAAATGCCTCTTTAAAATCTATATGCATTCCACTCTTTAAAACTCATGTCTGCCCAACCTTCGTTCATTTTTATTTTTTGATATACTGCTCAGTTTTATTTGTTACATACCATTGCATGTTGTTGTTGTTGTTGTTTTTATCTACTCCATTTAGATATTTTTTAAAGTGAATTAATTTATGTTCTCATAACAGCTTACACAACAAAAACCTGACCAATATCATATCAAGAAAACAGCAAACATTTTAAAAGTATCAAACAGCTGCTTAAAAACTTTCAGCAAAGAAGTGGGAATTTTAGCAACTAAGAGTCTAGGGGGGGGGGGGATTTTTTAAGTCCTTTGCCTGGTGCTGAAGAAATAGCAAAGTAGGTGCTGCCAGGCAAATCTTTCCCACAAAAGAATTTCATAAGCAGGGTGAAGCATTACTGCAGGTAAAATGTAAAGGTAAAAGACCCCTGTATGGTTAAGTCCAGTCAAAGGGGACTATGGGCTTGCAGTTCTCATCTCGCTTCAGGCGGAGGGAGCCGGCATTTGTCCACAGATAACTTACCAGGTCATGTGGCCAGCAGGACCAAACCGCTTCTGGCGCAAAGGAACACCATGACAGAAGCCAGAGCGCATGGAAACGCCATTTACCTTCCTTCTGCAGCGGTACCTATTTATCTACTTGCACTGGTGTGCTTTCGAACTGCTAGGCTGGCAGGAGCTGGGTGAGAGCAATGGGAGCTCACCCCGTCGCAGGGATTCGAACCGCCAGCCTTCTGATTGGCAAGCCCAAGAGGCTCAGTGGTTTTGACCACAGCGCCACCCCTCCCCCCCATGTCCAGTTACTGCAAGTAACCTCATGCCCAAACTGTATCTGGCTTTAAAGGTAAGCAACAGCACGCAGTGAAGATGTTGAAGAATTGATCAGATCTGTTTGTTTCCAATTAAGTCTTTGCAGCTGCATTTTGAACTAGTTGAAGTTTCCAAACAGTCTTCAAATGCAGCCCCTCTGGTTCAATGCACTGCAGTAGTTTAATACAGTCATGGAGGTTTCCAGGAGATAGATAACTATGACTAGGCCAGGGGTCAGCCAACTTTTTCAGCAGGGGTCCTGTCCACTGTCCCTCAGACCTTGTGGGGGACTGGACTATATTGGGGGGGAATGAATGAATTACTATGCCCCACAAATAACCCAGAGATGCATTTTAAATAAAAGGACACATTCTACTCATGTAAAAACACACTGATTCCCGGACCGTCTGTGGGCTGGATTTAGAAGGCGATTGGGCCGGATCCAGCCCCCGGGTCTTAGTTTGCCTACCCATGGACTAGGCCAGCCTTTCTCAACCTGTGGGTCCCCAGATGTTGTTGAACTACAACTCCCGTCACCCCTAGCCAGCAAGGCCAGAGCTCAGGAATGATGGGAATTGTAGTCCAACAACATCTGGGATCCCACAGGTTGAGAACCGCTGGACTAGGCTATTTGTCTATCCAGGAGGGGATACATAAAATAGTAACAAAGTAGTGCAGGTGTAGGAGGAATAGGGAGGCAGTTCTTTTGAAATCACTAACTCTGTTCTCATCCTTGCCACCCCATAACAGACCTGATCCAGTTTGCAAGATAATCTAATGCATGAAAATGTGATATTGTCTCATAAAGCTTCTTTAAGTAGAGTGTTAGCTTCTCCCCTCAGAAACAATGGCATTATCAGCACAATTGGTTTGTGTTTGTTTTTTTTTGCTGTAATTTTATTTCATTTCAGAGGCTCGTTCTGAAAAAGCACTTTCACCAACAACCGCGAAAGAAATTGCTCTCATGTTGCCTATCTACCGCTGCCAAAACTTAATTTAATGTTGTATGCCCACGGCCAGTGCATTTACAGAAACAAACAAACAAGCCAGAGTGAGCAGAGTATTGTTGCTAAGCTCTTTCTCCACACACCTCTGTATTCAAACGTGTTTCACCCAATAGGAATGAAGGCACACACTTGGGAGGAAAATAATGTGTTCGGTGCCTTTGACAACACATCTCTGACAAAATCATTCCATCTTGGCATGTGGAGTGGTATGAAATATATTGCTGCTTTCCCACAGGTAACTAAGCACAGCCCAGGTGTATTTCATAAGTGACATTTGAGTTACATTTTTCAAATTCCAAAGCCATCAATCACCATGTACAGGCCTGGGAATTTCCCAAATGTGTTTCCCTAATGCTCTAAATGTTATATATATGAGAATGATCACAACAGGACACCATTCTTGCTTTGGAATAAATACAAAACTGTTCCCCTTCTAAGGAATAGTTGGGTGATTTTCCAGAAGAGTCATCCTCTTAGTCTGCAGGCCAAGAAAACCTCGAGTACTGTGAAATCTTGAAAGGTGCTTCACCGTGAAACAGGTTTTTGTAGCAACGGGCTACTTCATTAGACTTCTTCCCATTATATCCCATTTATCAATCATTGTGGCTGATATCACAGTTCTAATCTCAAATGATGTGTGACATAAAGAACAGGCATATTGCATAATCACCACCACCACACACACACACAAAACTGCAATACTGAGCATTTTAAGACACTAGAATGCATATCTCACTATTGGCAATATCATTTACTGTGTGTATAATGTACCCTCCAACAACTATCTATCAATATCTCAGACTCAATGAAACCATCAGCTTCCCCCCAGCCTCCCTCAAAGCTTGCTTGAATCTGTAGGTTTTGACAGAGCATTGAAAAAGAAAATGAAGATGAGGTCAGGTGGGCTTCCTTAGGGGTGATGTTCAACAGTGTTGGTTCCACTAATGAAAAGGCTCTGTTTCTTCTAGTGGTAGACGAATGGAAAACCAGTCCTTAGAAGCTGACTAAATGAAGTGGGGAGGCATATGTGGAAAACTCATTACATAGTATGCTTCTTCTTGAGTGTTCTGTTTCTCTTTGAAGAAGTAATCTCATCTGAGAATTCACATGGGTGCATTTCACATTGGACCTATAAATGTGAATTTTGTACTCGAAGTATCAGAACAAATCTCATATGAAGTGGCCTTCCTGGAGGATAAATTTCCCCCAGAAACTATTACAAACTCAAATTTAATTGGTTCATTATCTTGGAGGGCTTCACACTTTGGAACAAGTTATAACCACTGCACAGAGAAGCAATCAAATATGGTTTTATACTGTTTGGGAGGTTGCTGCTGGAGTGTGTTGTGAAAAGCCATTGCCCTTCCCTTCATCTTAAATCACCAATGTTGACATTAATGAGAAGCAATTGTATTTGCTTTCATCAGTCTATTTTTAATCTCAGCTTTCACAAGAGATCTCATTTAGTGTCTGCCACTGTGATCAAATATTTCAAGCACAATGCTTCCATTTTTTTCTGTGGCTGCATTGCATTTAAACCCATTTTTTTGGGATCAAGTGAGGTAAACCTTCATAAATGGGCTGAATTATGGTGGGGCAAACTGTGACCCAACCAAGTGATTATTTTTCTGTTTCATTTATGAATCACTTCCTATTGGTGCAACAATAAAACTTGGGAAATTTTCTTTCACATGCTCCTAGAAAGTTTGAAGAAAAACATCCCACTACTTTGACAGAAAGGATAAGGCTGGGAGAAGGCCAGGACATTTCTTTCTACAGCCTTTTTCCTGAGAGTGGGATCAGAGATACCAGGTTACCCGCAAGACTGAGGGGGCCCGGTGCCTGGCACGCAGTGCGACCACTCATGTCATGCATTGTGCTCATGTGACATAACTTGAGTGATGTGCGCGCATTGTTGCATCATCTGGAGGAGGCTGAGCTCTCTGGAGGAGCCAGCCGCTGAAGCTGCAATGCATGGCGATACACGACCCTTTTCCAACCAATTATGAAGGGACTGAAGACACATCGACCCCCTAGAGTTGATGTGTCTGAGTGGGATAAAGGTCCTGGGAATGAAACTGAGAGCAGGAGTGTCATTTATTTTAATGTCACTTCCAAACTATATTTAAAAAAGCCAAGTGCTGTGAGCACTTTCACTATAATTTAAGAAATGCAAATTAAATTCAGGGAGTCTCCTGAAATCTCAAAGGGAGGGTAGGTGACGAGATGACAGTTTTGAGAATGACAGCTCTAATAACCTGCAACTTTGGGGCATTTCTCTCAAATGATTAAAGTAGGGCAAAACCTTTTTTAAAATGTGAAGAAATGGAAGAGAATTGGGGGGAAAGTAGTAATGTATGCTCTAGCCCAACACCAATAAAACAGCAGCCTATTATTGTTGTCTTCATCCTCAGCTTCTGGCACCTGGTATTAAATGTCATAGATTTTGTCTCTCTATCAAATGATTATTTGGCCTGTAGGCCACAGACAATATCAGCCACAGCTTCCTCCAATGGAGCAATTGCAGCATTCGCTTGGTATCCCTTTGGTTTCTGTATCAACCCAGAAGCCATTTTTAATGTCTCAAATCTCGTAACCCAGCTGGGCAAGGGACTCAAATTTTGAAAATAAAATTTCTTAAAGTTAAACCGTTTGTGTTCCAGGATCCATAGCATTATAAATGTGCCTTTAGTGCTTTCTGACTATTCCAGGGCCTCTAGCACTAGAGCTTTTTAAAATAAATGAAATGAAATGAAATTGTGTCTCACTCCTGTTAAAGAGAACTTAGGAGGCAAGTTATGGATGCAAACACTGTAGCTTTATTCATGTATTGTTTCCTAAAAATTAACTCGCCTTTCTCTTCTTTTCATCCCCTACTTCTTCAGTTTCTCCCTCTGTCCCTTTTCTAGTGGAAGCCATTTAGGGACAAACCTATGGGGGGGGACAGGACATGGGAAGAATGATATAGGATACATTTATTTCACTTTCTTCTGTTTTCAGGTTTTAAAACCTTGTTTCTTTTTTTTTTTAATATTTTATTAAGGATAACCTCTCTCACCACCAAAGGAACACAAGTGAACAACACAAACAACGCTGACACCAAACTCTACACACATTAAACATAATAGAAACACCGCCACCCAACCCCACCCCCATCCATCTTCCCTCTCTCCACCCCCCCTTTTCTTCTCTCTTTTAAAACCTTGTTTCTGTTGTTTCTTTTTCTTTCTTTGCTTTTCACTCGCCATTCTTACAGCCTGGATTACAAATAGTAGCAAGAGTAGCAGCAGCAGCTCTCTTTCCTCCTCCTTCACCTCCACCTTTGCTGAGTCAAGAAACTGCAGATGATTTTATCACTGTTGTGCACACCCTGGCCAAACACTGTAACCATGGAGTGCTAAACAGGAGCTTATAAAGACAGGGTAATTGTGGGCATAACAGATATCATATTGTCAGACCAATCTCAGTGGGAATTTAGTCTCACATCAGCCAACAAAACAACAAATGTGAGAGTGCACAAAACAATAAAAGACTTGCCTATTAGGCCAACAAGGAACAATATACCACCTAATCTGAAAAACCAGTAGAAACCAAAGATAGGCAATCAGACCAAAAGGGCTTGGTACAATTGGATTAAGACATTTCACCAGAATTTCTGGGGAGAGTATGTGTGGAAGATGCAGTAGGAAATGCAAGTAAATAAGGCATTTTGCAGTAGAACCTGAAGTACCTCTTTCAGAGGAAAGAAGCCTTCATTTATTAAACTACCACCTCATTCCTAGGCCTCATCTTCACCATACATTTAAAGTAGTATTATGCCACTTTAAAAAGGCACAGCTTCCCCCAAAGAATCCTGGGAACTGCCGTTTGTTAAAAGTGCTGAGAGTGATTCAGCTCCAATTCTCAAAGTAGTTTAATAGGCAGTCCCTCTTTCTCGGGAACACTGAGAACTGTAGCTCTGTGAGCGAAATAAAATCCAATTTCCAAACATGAAAGTTCCCACTTGGATTCAAAACTACATGAAACTTGTTTAGTCTTTGCCATGGAGGACTCCCTACCCAGATTTGGATATTTTTAAGTCCACAATTATACATTTCGCAAATTAAAAAAGGTCTCTGGAAGGACCCAAGATCAAATAGAAAACCCGCATATAGTTTGTTTACTTTAAAATGAAAGCAATTACCAAGCAAATGTATTAATATTAAATACTGGTTATATAACCCCCTTTCAGAAATAAGGGAGGGGAACCTCTCCATTTATCACTAGCTAATGAACTAGATACATCAGAATACCAACTATTCTCAAGTGTTTTCTGTTTTCCATTGATCCTGCTGCAGTGCCATGGTATACGGGCTGGAATGCTAAATAAACTTACTAAATAAAGAGTAAGGTCCATTAAACCCAATCATATTTACTTCAGAGAAGCAAGTTTAAGATTGGGTTGCACGCCTGACACTCTCTAGCTCTGATAGCTTCTTCCAAACTCCCCTTCTCCAACAATTGATAAATAAAAATAATAACACTGTGGTATACTTCAAGCTACTGTTGGGTCAAAACAGGAAGTTGGCTGTTTTGAATCTTTCTTTGTGTTTTCAAGGAAGTGAATAATGGGCATGGAAAGAGGGATGTTACCCTGTTTCTAAGGCAAATCAGCTGACATAACTTCTTCCAGTCCATTGAGCAGGTTTCCCTCAAAACTATGGTTCTCACAAAAAAACCTTCAGTAGGGTTAGGATTGCAGCCTTGTAATCTGAAAGCTTGAATCTCTCCCAAGCCTCTTGGAGAAATGATGCTGCAATGTTCTGTTGGAATAACATGTTGATTGTGAGGGATGTTTTTTTGTGAATGGCCAGGAGACCGTGACTCATATTTGAAACATGAGCATAACAGAGAGACAGGGAGATACGAAGACATTGTAATGTAGCCCAAAGTGGTGATTAATATTTGCTTCTTTGTTGTGTCCTCTGCCATTTGTCATGGATGTACGTCATTCTGAAGAAAATGTATATAAAAAGCAAAACCAAAACTATTTATGATTATTGTTACTGTTAAGCTTGAAATACTTTTGCCGAATGTCATCACCATGTATAAGCTCATTCCTGGCTTTTATGAAAAATGATGCACAGTCACAGTTGTTAGAAGAGCCTTGTGACTTGGGGCTTTACTCAGAAGGTCAGGGACAGGTTTGCCAACTTCTGAATTTTTTAATTATTTTTTTACAAAAAAATCTAGTATCTAGGAACCCAGAGTGGATTCAGTTCTAAAGCCAGGAGGTAGATCCAAGATAGTGTGGATGATGTTGTTGTTTAGTCGTTTAGTCGTGTCCGACTCTTCGTGACCCCATGGACCAGAGCACGCCAAGCACTCCTGTCTTCCACCGCCTCCTGCAGTTTGGTCAGGCTTATGTTTGTAGCTTCAGGCTCATGTTTGTAGTGTGGATGATAGTTGTCCCTATTTTCAGTGGAGAAATGTTGGAGGGTGTGTGGATGAGTTCAGGAGTGAGCTCAACAAATGTCGTTGGGCCTGGGGGCTGAACCCAGCCAATTTTGCTATTTCTAGGGGCAAACTTCAACATTTTCTTGTTGGCAGACTCGGGGGTAGTGAAAGAAAAGCAAGCCAGAACCTTTTTGTTAGTTGATAACACTGCTCAGGCATCTAGAGCACAATTGTGTTTCTGAGCACAATTCAAAGTGTTGGTGCTGACCTTTAAAGACCTAAACGGCCTCAGTCCAGTATACCTGAAGGAGCGTCTCCACCCCCATCGTTCTGCCCGGACATTGAGGTCCAGCGCCAAGGGCCTTCTGGCGGTTCCCTCACTGCGAGAAGTGAAGTTACAGGGAACCAGGCAGAGGGCCTTCTCGGTAGTGGCGCCCATCCTATGGAACGCCCTCCCATCAGATGTCCAAGAAATTAACAACTATCTGACATCTGAAGCCACTTTTAATATTTGAGTAATTATTGTATTTTAATATTTTGCTGGAAGCCGCCCAGAGTGGCTGGAGAAACCCAGCCAGATGGGTAGGGTATTAATTAATTAATTAATTAATAATAGTAATATGCCAGTTTGGCTACAAAGAAATTCCTCAGAGCGGGAGTTTTCCTACCCACCAGGCTGAAGGTATTAATTCCTCTCAGTGGTCTACTTCTGCAGCTGCCATCTAAAAGAACACTGCTCTAGCCTAAAGTCCATAGCTCCCACAGACAGTTCTTAGGAGTGAATGGAAGAGTATGCTGGTTTAGTGCAGAATGCACAGCATAGACAGGGACCATCTCTTTCTACCATGAATCTAGGCTCTAGCTTTATAGGCCTCTTAGGAACACAATCCTATGAATGTGACTCAGAAGCAAGCCTCACTGAGTCTAGTGAGAGCTTATACACGCTTACCTTTTGCCCCACTGTTTCCAGGTAGAGGTCCATGTCCAAGTGTGCCCCCCATCCCCAAGCTTTCCCTTCAATAAAACACTCTTTAAAGCTGGATCGGAGCTGATTCAGGTGTTCTGCAAATTGACATTTGCTCTGATTGAGCTGTAAAAGTGCAGATTATTACTAGGAAAGCTCTGGAAGGGAGGGGAGGAAGCAGGGGCACTTGGACACGGAGCTGCAAATCATTGACTGTGTCTGGAAAGAGTGGAGGAAAGGCAAGTGTGAATAAGTCTTTAGACTTACTCCCAGCTAAGTTTGTAGCTGAAGGAACACCTCACCTTCCAGTCAGTATGCTGACTTTTGGCTTAGATCCCATATTGATTCTTTAATCAGAAGCAAGAGGGCAATGGAATAAGTTACCTTTGGATACTGGTGACAAGTTCCTTAGTAGTTTCCAATAAGAGGTGTATGGTGTGTCTGTCTCTCTCTCTCTCTCTCTCTCTCTCTCTGTGAATCTGTCCATACGTGGTTGAAGACAACCAGTATTAAAATAGTCAACACTTTACAGCCCCTGATGAGCTTGCCAGTTCCTTCCCCCAATGGTTATTTTAGGGATGCCAGTGATTCTTCTGATGCTTTTCAAAAGTCTGATACTCTGATTTTTTAAATGATAAAAATATAAGGGATTGCATGGTTATTAGTTTTCTGTCATTACCCGAAGGGCATTCAAATACAGGTAAATTATCCAGAGTGTGCATAGCTGGACAGTCATTGAAGACCAACAGGTAGGAAATACCACGCAAAGACGAAAATATACAGTGTCGGCCACAGGGAATTATGCTCTTTGCCAATTACCTTTCAGCCAAAGGGTTCAGTGTTCATTGGAATATGGGGGACTCTTGAAATTATGTCACGATTCATCATATCTTTCCTCTGTTCAAAACATTTTGTGGGCTGTTATGAGATTCAATGCGTTATCCAGAGAAGAAAGCTTGTTAGTATGCACATAAGAGGGAACCTGCTGAATCAGACCAAAAGCCCATGTAGTCCTGCTTCCTGTTCTCCCAGTGGCCAACCAGATGACTATGGAAAGCTATCAAGCAGGACCTGAGGGCAGTAGTGTTCTCCCCACATTTGATTCCCAGCAACTGCTCTACAAAGGCCTTGTTGTTGTTTAGTTGTTTAGTCGTGTCCGACTCTTCATGACCCCATGGACCAGAGCACGCCAGGCACTCCTGTCTTCCACTGCCTCCCAGAGTTTGACCAAACTCATGTTCGTAGCGTTGAGAACACTGTCCAACCATCTCGTCCTCTGTCGTCCCCTTCTCCTTGTGCCCTCCATCTTTCCCAACATCAAGGTCTTTTCCAGGGAGTCTTCTCTTCTCATGAGGTGGCCAAAGTATTGGAGCCTCAGCTTCAGGATCTGTCCTTCCAGTGAACACTCAGGGCTGATTTCCTTAAGAATGGATAGGTTTGATCTTCTTGCAGTCAATGGGACTCTCCAGAGTCTCCTCCAGCACCATAATTCAAAAGCATCAATTCTTTGGTGATCAGCCTTCTTTATGGTCCAGCCCTCACTTCTCCTAAGAAGCAGGCGTCTTTTAATTTCGTGACTGCAGTCACCATCTGCAGTGATCATGGAGCCCAAGAAAGTAAAATCCCTCACTGCCTCCATTTCTTCCCCTTCTATTTGCCAGGAGGTGACTATCTCTGAAAGTGGAAGCACAGCATATCTACCATGAGTAGTAGTAGCCTTTGACAACCCTGGCTTCCATGAATTTGTCTAACCCTCTTTTAAAACCATCAAAGCTGTCAGCCATTACTAAATCTCGTGGAACTGAATTTCACAGTTTAACTATTCACTGTGTAAAGAAGTTACTTATTCTGTCTGTACTGAATCTTCCAATGTTCAGGTTCATTCCAATGGCCCCAGGCTCTGGTATTATGGGGGGGGGGGAATTCACTCTATCCATCTTCTACACACCGTGCATAAATTTATATACTTCTATCATGATTTCCCCTTAAATAAAAGAGCAACCTTCCCTCATAGATGAGATTGCGTGTTTTGGTTGTTCTTTTCTGCACCTTTTCCTGAACTTGTTCACTTATTCCAACTCTTTGCTTCCTGTTCCTTTACAAGTTACTGATTCATAATAAAATAATCTCAGCCAAAACTCCCATCTCAATCACACTGCTTTTTGGAATGCGATAAACCTGTTCAATACAAGACATGCCCAATTTTATCAGTATGGAGATCAAGAGTACATATTGTCAAACTCTTCTTGGCAACTACAGCAGAGATCATGCACCAATGCACCTGCTCTCTAGCGGTTAAAATATTAACCAGAGAAGGATAAATGAAAACTCAAATAGGCAACATACTGACAAACTGGGGGGTGGGGGTGGGAAAGGAAAGGAAAGGAAACTCAACACCCTTTATAAATAATGGTGGCAACTAAAATTCTGTGCAGCGTCCAAACATGGCGGTGGGGAAAGACTTGGAGGCTCTTTCCTGGACTATGGAGATGCAAGGAGCATGGGAACACTGATCTGGCTGAGGTTGCTACCCCATTGCCTTGGAGGTGAAGGAGATGAGGCTAAATTGTAGATCAAAGCAACCAACAACCTTTGTTTTACATTCCCTTCAGTCCTAAAATACTAGAGTCTGAAGAACTGGAAGAAGCTTCTTTCTCAATGTCTCCAAACCTCTCACAGTTCTTTCAGAGATGTTTCCTGTTGCGTCAAGAAAAAGATATTCATAAGTCTATTATGGAAAAGAGTGTGGACTATCTGACGAAATGAGCCATGATTTACAAAAATCAAAAAGAAAACCCCACAACTCATTTTGAGTGAAGTATGCATAGCCCTATGGATTTGTTTTTTCTTGTACACTGCCAGCAGAATTCTAGCAGAAGCTAAAAGGAGTTTTAGCAAACTAGTGCTCATCAGAAACGGCAGGCATTCTACAAGGGGGCAAGAACGGTTAAGCTGCTTAGCTAGTTCGTCTATGCAGTGTTGCTTTGCAAGAGAAATTGACTTGGGGGGGGGGAATAATTCACCATTCTGCAATGAAAAAGGACAAAATTATAATGCTTTAAAATGAACTGGTGTATTCCTAAAATGTTTATGTACATATTGCTGTGAGTTTGTGGCTCATGGTAAGCCGAGTCCCTTCTAATTTTTGGATACAACAAGGGTTTAAAATCTAATGGAGGATCCCACTGTTGAATTAGCTAGGCAAGGGCCATAGTTACCATCAGATTTTATTATTCCTGCATTGCCGGGGGGTTGGACTAGATGACCCTTGAGTCCCTTCCAATTCTAAGATTCTATGATTCTAAAAACAGTGTCAATCATTTGAAGGGTATGGATTCGCTACAAAGTGCTCCTCCTTTATGCAGTTCTTCCACATATTGCTATTGGGTTGTTTTTCATATGAGCAAGAGGCAACATGCTCAGGATCATGTTGCCTCTGGCTGATCTGGAAACTATGTGGGTCAGCCATGACTAGAAAGAAAGCACACACCATTCTGATTAAAATGCCCAGCTCCTAGCTGGATCTAATTGACTTAGTACCTTCACATTACATCTCCCTATGGTTAATAAAAGAGGGAAAAATCAGATGGCCAAATGAAGGAAGCTTAGGACCACTATCTGCAGTGTTATTTGTTCCTGAAAGAGAAGTTTCTGTGGAGGTGATGAGCCATTTCTCATCTCTTCCAAGGACATTCCATATAGAACCCCATGATAAAGAATAAAAAATCAACTTTCTTTATTCTGTTCAGTGTATGTATATATGAGACTACTAGATGAGCACGTACAGAAGAGAAGGTGTGAGATGCTATCAGCCGGGCTACAGAACAAAGCTGTACTTCTCATTTTCATCTGACTATATATACTAAATATAGCAATCTGAAGTCCTTATGTCATTTGAAATCAATGACATTTGTTACTGAAGGCTTCAAGAAAGAACACACCAGTTAGGGAGCTAGACAAGAACTTTATTTTCTCTCCCTCAAATAAAGAACAGAGCTACAATACAGAATTCCTGACTCCACCCAGTTAATTTCAGGGCCACCTAGTGACTAAACTATCTAACAACACTATCCACCCGGCACTTGCTTTAAGGGAAGGCTGCCCCTTTGACAATAGCAAAGATGGAAATTTTTTTTTTGAAACAACACAATTAAAACCTGTCAACATTTTGCAAGCCTGTCAGTTTGGGATCTGATATAAAACTTAGAATTTATAAACCAGAATCCAAATGTGTCAGCAAAGCAGAAGAACACACTTTTTGCAAAATTATCCATAAAGGGAATGGAAAAAAACCCCAGAGGGTGAAGTAACATGTTATACCACCCAGTGAAGTGGGAAAGAATGTTCCTTCCTCCCACATTCATTCTAGTTTCCTATCATAGACCTTGTCACACAACTTTGTCCCTTTGTCAGACTTGTCTGATGAAATTCCTGACGTGACCTTGTAATTAATCATAACTGTATAAAAGCCCATCTTGACATAGTGTTAGGGTGTCGTTTTCTAGGCAAGTCCAATCTCACAATGATAAAGGGCCCTTTTGAATATTGTACCAGGCAAATGCTAATGACTCAAAGCACTATCTGGCAGCATAGGGAAAATATCTCTTTAAGCTGAACTGCTCTGGTAAATTGAGAGAAAACAGGGAAACTTTATTTTAACACATGCCAAGTTTAATATTCATGCCATAGATATTTCTGACCCCTTGCTGCTTCTGCACATAATAAAGAAATGCGGTGTAATATTTAGAGTATCAGACTAGGACCTGGGAAGCCAGGGTTCAAATATCCAGAGCCATGAAGCCCACTAGGTTACCTGTCTCTCTACCTACCTACCTACCTACCTACCTACCTACCTAACAGGGTTGCTGGAAGGATGAAATGGAGATAACCATGTCTGCCACCTTGAGCTCCTTGGAGGAAAAGTGGGAAACAAATGTAATATTAAAAATGTGCAGATTGTTGTTCTACATAAGTTGCAAAACTCAAATATTAGTCTGAGAGGCTATGCCCACAGTCTCCTCTCTCCCAGAGCTCAGAGGCATAAATTGATTAGGCCTTGTCTTACAAAGGAAGAACATTTCATACACAAGCAAGGCTAGACATATTTTTAATTTGTTTTCTCTATTTAGCTTGCGAGCAGCCTTTCCTCATTTGGAATATGAAGAAAGAAAATAAACACAATTATGTTTTTAAAAGTTGACCAACTGCTTTGGTTTGGTTTTCTCTTGATTTAAGTCTTAGCTTATTAGAAACTGTGATTTGATATTATTTGCAACACTTTCCAAATTATTTTGAGTGTTTTGTGGTGATTATAATTATAGGTTACTTGAAATGCTTATCTTTGTATGTGTATGTCTTTTAGTAATTGTTGTAATGACTTGACAAAGTCTAATGCCTCTCAGTAAGAAAAAATATTATACATGTTTGTTTGTGTGTTTGTGTGTGTGCTGCCTCTTCATATTTTAAAAGTATATAGTTTGCAATCCAATTTTTAATGGTACATCAGATAACAATCCAGAGTAGCAGAGAACAGCTAGGTTTCATAGAATTCAAGTGTGCTTTTTATCTCCATATTACATAGTGAAGATTGTGCATCGTCTTTGGGTAACCATGGGGACCATAAATCTTATGTAAATAACTACGAGGAAGGTGTAAACCTGGATTTTCATCTAAGAGATTATTTGAATTTCTCTGTGAGCATGATTCACAGGGTGGTGCATTCTGTCAACAAGCTTACAGATTCATAAGGCATTGCGTCAGTATATGCCTGAGATGGAGTGTTGCACAAGGACAGGAATATATCCAATCATTTTAACATTAGAATATGGTTTAAAAGAACAGATAAGAGTTGCCCTAAGTAGACATGGCCTTCCACTCTCCATGTTCAACATTTGAAACACTTCTGGATTTTGTTCAGAAAATAGTAAGACTAGAGAGAAGTGTATGATAAGAGATCACACCTACATTCCTTGATTAAGGTTGCAATCCTAAACAAACTTACCTGGGATGAGGCAGAAATTTGATACAGTTCACATTTAAAGGTGAATCTACCAAAACACTACATGTACTGAAGCATAGTCATTCTTTTACATTCTCACTTCTCTGAATTTTGCAATGCAGCTCTTCAGTCAAGTAATGGGTACAAAATGCATATACTAGGGCTATGCATGCATAAAAAGGCATATATTGGTGAAAATAACATTAAAATGCATTTTCATATGGGGAAATTGCATCGGAACACAGAATAGTTGAACTGGAAGGCAGCTCATGGGTCATCTGGTCCAACCCCCCTTCAATGAGAGTCAGTGTGGTGTAGTGGTTAAGAGCGGTAGACTCGTAATCTGGGGAACCGGGTTCGCGTCTCTGCTCCTCCACATGCAGCTGCTGGGTGACCTTGGGTCAGTCACACTTCTTTGAAGTCTCTCAGCCCCACTCACCTCACAGAGTGTTTGTTGTGGGGGAGGAAGGGAAAGGAGAATGTTAGCCGCTTTGAGACTCCTTAGATATCAAATCCAAATCCAATGCAGGAATCACAGCTAAAGAACCCCTGACAGATGGCCATCTCTGTTTAAAAACCTCCAATAAATGAGAGTCCATCACCTTCTGAAGGAGTCTGTTCCACTATTGAACAGCTCTTACTGTCAGATAGTTCTTCCTGATGTTTACTTTAAATGGGATTTCAGTGGCATCCATCCTCCATCTTGGCTCATCTTTTTCCTACTTACCTTCTATGTCAAAGGCTTTCCTTATAAAAGGGTAAGTCATTAGTTGAATATGTGCTGCAACAGTCGAAACTTCAGAGGAAGTTTTGAAGAGAAGAGTTCAGTCTTCTGCGGATGAATCCAGACTTTCCTTTTCTTTTAGGGACGCCCAGGTGTAAAAGTGTGTGAGATCTGCTGAAGTCTACGACATACTTAATTACCCATCCATGAGATTGTGTGTAAACTACAACTGTTCACACTTTCTCCGCTTTCATCTGATCTTGAAACTGATGCTATGGGACAGACGCCAGAGTAAGGAAATGTCATCTTCTTTTTCCTACTTCCAACTGAAGAGCTGGATTGCTATGACAACCACAGTACACTTCAGTCTGAAGGCTTTACAACATCAATACATTTATGCGAAAGTGTTTCCTGAGAGGAAGCTTAGGATGAGACAAGATTCATTTTTATTATGCAACATCCTTGTTCAAGGCCTTGATTTCAATCAGAAAGCTCTTCTGAAAGGGTCCCAGTGGGCATGGAAGAAGGAGACATGAGACTGAACTTAGATACTTCACAAAATTAACTAGAGAAGTGACATATAAAGGGCTGCATTGTATGGGCTTTCCTGAGTACTTAATGCGGTGTGGATTCATGCTGAATGCCATCTGATACAAAGCCCATGGAACTTGGTTTTGTGCCGAATATATTGCATATTGTTGTTTTAATATCTGCTGCACACTACCCTGACCTGAGCTCAATTTAGAGGAAGGGTGGTGAAAAGATGCAGTTAATTAATAAAATAATAGCAATTTAAAAATAACCAAGGATGCTTCCCAAATTCTTCTTATCTGAATTTCTCGGTGGATTTTGAAATCCCCTTAATGTGTAGCAAAATGTGTGTATTTCAACAGGATTATTACAATGTTATTGTCAAGGACAGCTGGCTTGGTGTCTCTGTCGACAGTCACTCAGCTTGTGGGCTGCAGTGGGGTAGGAGAAAAGATAGGGTCCCTACCCTGCAGAAAACCTCAGGAGGTCTCTTGTGGCTGTATACAAAGCAACACAAAACTATGCCCAGAGGAGTTCTAATGACGACAAGAGCAGCTCAGCAAGTTTCTCTGAAAGTAAAAGACACCCTGGAGACCTGGAGATTCTTGGGAGTCTAGGAGGTAAGGAAGGGAGAAGCATCAGTTATTCAGTTGCCTGAGTAAAAATATTTGAGTACAAATGGCAGAATGCCATGAACGTATAATTTGTTCTTGGTATCTGCAGTGGCATATCATCCATAATGTAGAACGGAAGCATTAACAGCAGGCTGCAGGTGGACCATTTAATTCTATTTCTCTTTGGGATAATTTAGTTTATTTGAGCTAATATAGCATGGTGTTTCAATAACATCCTCATTTTAACAAACTCATCCTTTTTTAAAAAATAAATAAATCCTGCAAAGTCAAATGACCTGATGTAACTGAACATCTTTATTCCTAAGCTGCATTTGTGTATATTAGGTTAACTTCACTGATTTCACTGAAACATTCCTCTGTAACTCTAGAACATGGTTGGAGAACCCTGTGGTCCTGCAGATGTTGGACTCCAACCCCCTATCAACCCCATCAGCTTGGCCAACAATTAAAGCTGAATAGAGGTGGAGCTCAACCACATATTCTGGGACACAGATTCTCCATCCCCAATCTAGAAAAATAGCCAGGAAGAGACCTGAGGAAGGAGAGTAGATTCCTACTGCAATCAAAGTATGTGAGGGCATTTATTACATGGTTTGCCCTCTTGAGTGCAAGCTTTTTCTGTTATATGTTGCCAGTAGTGGGGGTCTGATCCAGGACCCTGGTGTGGAGAAAAGAAAGATTTGGCCCATTTCCCCATACTGTGATCCTGATCTGGATCAGGTGAGGGGGTTCACACTTGCAGTTTGCATTGGACACTGCTGTGTGCATTGACAACAGTGCACCAAACCCCCCAAGAAATAGTAATGTGTACAGCTGAATTTAGATTTCTTGTGTTTGTGATGTTTAACCAGTATGCAGGAAGCTGTGCATAGCAGTAAAACAATGCACTAATAATTTTGATGCAATGTATGATCACATCAAGATTAGTTTGAAGGGTGGTAGGGTTGCACTTCTTTATCAATATACGTGCAGAACAGGAAAACCCCACACATGAATTGAAGGAACTGAAAGCCTGTGTAAGAAACATCTTTATATAAAGCTGCTTATCAGAATGAAAGGACTAAACTTTCTGCAAACAGCGAAGGGTCATTCATTGAGCCAAGGCCTTTGGAAATTTGCCATTTGAAAGTAGCTTCAGTCGACTGCGACCACAATGGCAGTTCACATTCTATTTTGCAAATTGTCGACATACACCCAAATAGGAACCGCCCAGGTAAAGTCATATATGGGTTGTTCTTTCACACAGAACCAGTGTTCTACTAGGATGGTACCAAATCCATTGGAAGAAAGATCCATGTCTATTTGGGCTGCATCTTCCCCAACCTCAGTAATGTGGGCTTGAAGTGGTTTAGGATACCATCCCATGTTGTTGTTTTTGACAGACCTATAACCATCTGTCAGGGACTGGGCAGAGGAGGAATGGTGGAGACCACCTCCCCATCCTGACCCTCCCAAGGAGGAGGAATTGGAAGACAGTATAGATTTACAACAGTGGTTTGCGGGATGTCACAGCTCAGAGGCCAATGAGGGAAAAAGTTGGGAAATAATGGGAAAGGAGGAGGAGCAGGCAGAACCAGAACGGCAGCTGGCTGACACGGTGTCATTAGAAAGCATTCCAGACCCTCCATCTCCCAGAACCCGGCGAGCCTTAAAAGTAGGAGAGCAAAGAGCTCAGAGGGCACTTAGCAGCACCCGTAGAGGAGGTGATGAGGATGACGAATGAGGAAGTGGGAGAGAAGGGGGGTGGAGATTCGCTCGGGACAATGTAATTATACAAGAGGTTGGGTTCTATATCCTCCCTCTGTAAAGTTTGAAATAAAAAAAGATGGTAAGAAACTTTTCCTTATCTTTAAACTTTCCTGGGCAACCAGCTAGGAGCTGCTGACAGCATCCTGACAGCATCCCACTTATTTTCTAGTTGTCTTGTTTTCATCTTTCCTAACCATTCCATATGCTTTGCTTGGCCACTTTGGGCCCTGGGTTGCAGTACACCAAAGCCAACCGAAACTGCTGGGATGTGAAGGTCATCCAGTTGCTACCAAACCTGAAGGGAGAATTCTTACCTGGTTCAAAACATAGTAGTCCCTTTACTGTGAAGAGCTCTTTGTCTAACCCAATGCACACTCACCAGTTTCAAAGAAGTTTTCTTGAACTTCAGCAATGGATGTTTTCAGTAAATTGTTCTCCAGGTCTCATCATTCTTTTAATTAACTTTAACCGACTGTAATTAACCCAAAACAAAAGTGAAATGATCTGGGAACTATACCAGCGGTGGGGGAAATCCTTATGAATAGGCTATGTGCAGGAGGGCTGCATTTAGCATGTAACAGTTCTATTACTTTTTCATAGCATTTGGAAGCAAAAATAATGGCTTCGTATCCCATCAGGATCCCCTACTTGAGCAGACTGCTTTTGGGGGGAAATAGTTTTAATTAAAGCTTCCACCAGAAATTCCTGGTGGATTGTGCTCATTATCGGTATAAATACATCCATACAAGAAAACGCAAGACTGATATTCCTTTGTTTGCAGATTTCGGGAAAATGAAAATTAGGTTTACAATGACACCCCTGTAGTGTTCTTTCTTAAGGAACGACTGCAGCCCCTTCATTATTTAACTTAAATGATACAGAAAGAAATAAGTGTAATAATGAGCAAGTGCAATGTTTTTCTTTAAAAAAAAAAATAGTTTCCACCTGAACGCTTTTGTGATTGGCACTGGGTGGATATAGGCAGAACTGATTATGCTAATTTTAGATGCAAATGAAGAGGCAGTCAATCTCATACTACAGGCACTTTTATCAGTGAGTTTATTAGGCCTACAAGAAATCTTCACACAAATTACTGAGCCTCGAGGGGGTGGGAAGAAAGATGGGCCATGCAGACTTTTGTACAAATAGTCATCAGTGCAGGTTATTCACCGCAAATTTGGCAAAAACAAAAGATGAACAAAACTGAACATTGAAAATGAAATTATTTCCCTTACAGATCTTCTACATTGACCACAATTCCCCCAGGTATATGTCATATGAGACTTTCACCAAGATGGGCTTTTAATTATTTTAAAACTATTTCCCCCCCAAAAAACATTTTGAGCATGAACAAGTTCTTTTCAGAGGGTTCCTTTCAGCAACCCTCACTATATTTCTGAGATTTACTATTCTCTAACAAACGCCCGCCATTTTGACAGTTGAGGGTAGTGGTAACCCTTAAGGAACATTATACCATTAGGGGCACTGGAGAAGCATACTTGGCCTGGGTGCTTTGTCCTAGCACCCCTTTTTTTGTAGTAGCAGTAGTCTGATGCTGGGCATTTGTCTCAGAAGCTTCAAGGTGACGTATGTGTTAGGGTCCTGGAAGGAAAATGTTATCGATGGGCTCAAATTCCCACATGTGTTTTGAGGCAAAGTACCCCCTCTGTGTACAAAATGACATTTCTCTGTGGTTTCCATCCCTTCATTTCCCCATTGTGACCACTAAGTATACATAACATGAGACCACAGAGATAGGGATTAGCTTGGTAGGGTGACAGGAGAGGGCCTTCTTGGTGGCCGCTCCCACTGTAGAACTCCCTCCCTAGAGAGGTTAGATTGTCTCCCTTCTTGTTGACCTTCCAATGGCTGGTGAATACTTTCTTTGGGGAACTGACTGCTTTTAATGAGGAGGCTGGTGCTGTGCTGCTTTTGTTGTGACTGTATGTTTTAAACAGATGTCTTTAATATACAGTTTTGATTCTATTTTTGTTTCATTGTTTTAATGATTAGTTATTATTTCTATGCTTTTAGCTGCTCCCGTTTTATCTGAAAGCTGCCGTGGGTCTCTGTCGGGGGGGGGGGGAGACAAATTAGAAATAAATGTATAATAATGTATAATGTAGTTGAATGCCACACTCTCTACCACCTGAGTTGCAGACTTCCTATGTGGTCTTTGTATTCTGGTGCTGGTGTACTGTGATTGGATGTTGTTCCACCACACCTTATGTTATGGAAGTCATTGATGTGAGGATGGCTGTTCCTCACCCCCACTGACACTTGAGGTCAATGAGAGGGAATTTTTGCATGTGTGCTAGATCTGATCTTGGTGCTGTTGCCAGGAACATGGCATTGGGTTGAAGGATACCAGATACAGCAAATATAACCCTCTGGCCACAATTCCACTTTGTTTTGGGCATTCTGCCAGCATATCTTCACTGGCAGAATAGTTCTAATAGGGAAGTGTTCCACCAACATAGCCAGGGTTTTCCGCTAATGTATTTTTTGTGTGTCTGCAGAATATCTTGTATTGTATCCACATAGCAGTCATTCTGCCAAATCCTACAGCTCTTCGATCAACTGATCTTCAGTACACAATTGCAGTCTTAGAGCACAAACACACAAAAAGTGTATGAAAAGACTGAGGACTTCAATATGCATATGGCTGGAAAAGTACAGGCATTGCCAGATACCTTTGGAACTAGAAAACAAATATGAATTTACCTTTATGTAGCTCTTAACATTTCAATACTTCATAGGATTTTTATGTTTCAGTACAAGGATGAATAAAGTGCCTTGTCTATATACATTGAGCTTTCCACATTCCATAGCATAATCTGGTGCCAACATTTTTGTCGTGTAATTTACATAACTAGGGGGGTGGGAATATCACCAGACAGATCTGGTAATGCGATACCTGAACATTCTTTCCTTCACCGATCACACTTGCCTGGGCTCTGCTCATTATAGGATGGAAAACTGAACTGGGACCAAGGAACGGACGTGTGCCAACGCAAACCATTGGCTGCATATCCTTCCTCTACCTGTGTGCACATTCCTGATGCCCTGAAAGATGAACACACCCTGCACTTGCAATATGCTGAAAGTGATCTTTGGCGTCCCGAAGATGAAATGATTGAAGTGGGGTTGAAAAGGCAAAGGAAAGTCTTCTGTTAGCTCTTTGTTCTGGGAACAACCATCTTCCCCTCTGCACACAACTCAAGTTTAAAAAGAATGAAAGAAATCTCCAGAACAATTGACATTAAAATAAAGGAAGGACAGCTTTCCAAGGAAGGCTGGATCAACAGCCAGGGCCTTGCAACAGTCCTACTGTTAGGGAAAGTGAGGTGGCTGCCTCGGGCACCTGAATTTGGGAGTCATGAAAGGGCAGGAAATAGTTAGTTATTGATATTACTATATTTTGACTCCCAGAAGGTGCTTGTGTGGTTTTTTTTGCCTCGGGTGCCAAAATTGGCCAGCCTTGAATACAGTGCACATTGACTTGGGCCTGGGCAAGAGAGATGCATTTACTGTTCTGCCTTGGGCAAGAAAATGCCTCTATAGTAACTGTTATCATCCTCTTGGGAGCATTTGAAGCACTTTCACAGAATTATTTCAGCAATTTCCACTATAACTTTGTACAACAGGCACACAAGAACATAGGAAGCAGCTTCATACGTCCAAGTCAATTTGTCCATTTAGCTCAGATTTGTTCCGCTATGCTGTCTGGCAGCGGCGCTCCAGGGTTTTACTCAAGGGATATTCTCTTTTTTTTTTTTAAATAATTTTTATTGCATTTTTTCAGACATAGACAGAAGAAAAAAACAAAAAAAAGGAAAGAAAAAACAAACAAAAAGCAGATACAAAGAATCATAACCTTTCAACAACTTATTTCTATCGAGCTTCCCCAGATCTCCCGCACAATGCATTCTTAACAATAAATTTATCAGCAAATTATAACCTTGTTTCGTGTGTTTCTTTTATACTTTCAATTGCAGTTTAAGTTTAAATCCCTTGTTGTCCATTTACTCTAAAAACAGAATATATTATCATTTTTAACATTTAAACATTGATTCTTTCAATAATGTTATCCAATTCCGTAAATGTTGCATTCTCATTGCTGGGGCTAGCATTTCAAATTATGCATCATTTTATAGTTCATATAACTTATAAAATTTTTGCAAGTAATTCTTGAATTTTTTCCAGTCCTCCTCCATTGCTTCTTCTCCCAGGTCTCGGATTCTGGCAGTCATTTCGGCCAATTCCATGTAGTCAATCAGTTGCGTTTGCCACTCTTCCAGCGTGGGTAAATCTTGAGTCTTCCAGTGTTTGGCGATCAAAATTCTTGCTGCAGTGGTAGCATACATAAAAAACGTTCTATCCTTCTTTAAAACCTTTTGGCCGACAATACCCAAGAGGAAGGCCTCCGGTTTTTTAGGGAAGGTGTACTTAAACACCTTTTTTAACTCGTTGTAGATCATTTCCCAGAAGGCCTTCACTCTTGGGCAAGTCCACCAAAGGTGAAAGAATGTTCCTTCAGCCTCTTTGCACTTCCAACATTTGTTATCAGACAAATGGTATATCTTAGCAAGCTTGACTGGGGTCATGTACCACCTGTATACCATTTTCATAATGTTTTCTTTCAAGGCATTACATGCCGTAAATTTCATACCGGTGGTCCATAACCTTTCCCAGTCTTCAAACATGATATTGTAACCAATGTCCTGAGCCCACTTTATCATGGCTGATTTAACTGTCTCATCCTGCGTATTCCACTTAAGCAGCAAGTTATACATTCTCGATAAAACCTTGGTCTTTGGTTCTAACAATTCTGTCTCAAGTTTCGATTTTTCCACCTGGAATCCTGTTTTTTTGTCCAACTTAACCACCTCGTTAATTTGGGCATAATGAAACCAATCTCGCACCTTATCTTTTAAATTTTCAAAGCTCCGCAACCTCCAATTGTCACCTACTTTTTCTATTAGTTCCCAATATTTCGGCCAGCCGGTCTCCATATTGGGTTTTTTCCACGCCTTAGCCTCCACTGGTGATAACCACCTCGGAGTCTTACTTTCAAGTAAGTCTTTGTATTTCAGCCAGACCATAAAAATTGCTTTCCTGACAATATGGTTTTTGAACATTCCATGTGTTTTTGCCTTGCCGTACCACAGATAAGCATGCCATCCTAACGAGTTATTAAAACCTTCCAGGTCTAGGACATCTGTATTCTCTAATAGAATCCAATCTTTCAACCAGCAGAAGGCTGCCGCCTCATAGTATAACCTTAAGTCTGGCAGGGCAAACCCCCTTCTTTCTTTTGCATCAGTTAGTATTTTGAACTTTATTCGGGGCTTTTTGCCCTGCCAGACAAACTTTGAGATATCCCTCTGCCACTTTCCAAAACATTCCACTCTGTCCACGACCTGCAAGGTTTGAAATAAAAACAACATTTTTGGCAAAACATTCATCTTGACAGCAGCAATTCGGCCCAGCAAGGAAAGCTTCAGTCTCGACCAAGTTTCCAAATCTTTCTTAACTTCTGACCAGCATTTCTCATAATTGTCCTTAAACAAATTCAAATTTCTAGGCGTCAAGTTTACCCCCAGGTATTTCACTTTCTTAACCACAGTTAACTCTGTTTCCTTCTGAAACCCCTCTATTTCTAAAGGCGTCAAGTTTTCCCCCAAAACTTTAGTTTTTTGTTTGTTCAACTTAAATCCTGCCACCCGACCAAATTCTTGTATCAGTTCCAGAACTCTTTTTGTACTAGATTCTGGCTCCTGTAATGTTATTACTAAGTCATCTGCAAATGCTTTCAGTTTATATTGTTTCACTCCGACCGTAATCCCCCGTATTTGCCGGTCCCTCCTGATCATGTTCAGCAAAACCTCCAGGACTGATATAAATAATAGGGGGGATAAGGGGCACCCCTGGCGTGTTCCTTTTTCAATATAAAACTCCTCTGTCACCACATTGTTCACTATCAACTTAGCTTTTTGTTCTGAATAAATTGCTTCTATACCATTTTCAAACCCTCGTCCCACTCCCATCCCTTCCAAGTTTTTCTTCATAAATTTCCAAGAAATATTGTCAAAGGCCTTCTCGGCATCAATAAAGATTAACACTGCTTTAGTGTTAATATTTGTTTGTAAAAGTTCCAGAATATCGATAATATTCCGAGTATTGTCAAACAGATGCCTGCCAGGAAGAAAGCCTGCTTGGTCCTTATGAATTACTTCATTTAACACCTTTTTCAGTCTACTTGCCAAAATGTCTGCAAATATTTTGTAATCCACTCAAGGGATATTCTCAACCCAACCTGGAGAGGTTGGAGATTGAGTCAGGATATTTCTGCAGGCAACGCAGATGCTCCGCCACTTGACTCATGTTGCAACACAGAACCCAAAGTAAGAAATTGTAAGGTAAGATTTGAGACATACTTACCACCATAGATGAACAGTAAGGTAAAGGTAAATGGACCCCTGACCATTAGGTCCAGTCGTGACTGACTCTGGGGTTGCGGCGCTCATCTCGCTTTATTGGCCGAGGGAGCCGACGTACAGCTTCCGGGTCATGTGGCCAGCATGACTAAACTGCTTCTGGCAAACCAGAGCAGAACACGGAAATGGTGTTTACCTTCCCGCCGGAGCGGTACCTATTTATCTACTTGCACTTTGTGCTTTCTAACTGCTAGGTTGGCAGGAGCAGGGACTGATCAATGGGAGCTCAACCCGTCGTGGGGATTCGAACCGCCGACCTTCTGATCGGGAAGTCCTAGGCTCTGTGGTTTAACGCACAGTGCCACCCACGTTCCTAGATGAACAGTAGCCTCCTTTAAATGTTCACATTACAGAGGAAATCCTCTTTTGTTTATTTCAAGCATAATGTCTGGGGCATTTTCACAGATTCACCACAGTGGTAAACAGTGATTTAAGTGACAGAGCCTCCCCTACATTGAAGAGGATACAGTGGAACCTCAAACTTAATCCATTTTGGAAGTCCGTTCGACTCCCAAAACATTCGAAAATCAAGGCACAGCTTCCGATTGGCACAGGTGCCCTGTAAACAATAGCCAACAGCTGCATCGGATGTTCGGCTTCCAAAAAACGTTCAAAAACCGGAACACTTACTTCCAGGTTTTCAGCATTCATGAGCCAATTTGTTCATCAGCTAAGCTGTTCGAGAACCAAGGTTCCACAGTACATTTCTGGAGTTGGACATCAAACATTTAGGGAAAGGGGAAAGGTCCATTCATACAACACAGACAACAACTGGTAGCAAAGAAAGTACCAGGCAGAAAAGGAAAAAGGAATGCAAGGTGGAGAGAAAAAACTACATAGCACAGTACCCCAGCACTAGCCCTGGTTCCCTCAAGGAAACCAGAAGATGAAACGAGAGGTACAAAATTGTCTCCAAACCTATGGAGGCATCCCTTCTCCCCTAGCAATCATGTGCAGGACCACATTTTTAATCACACTGCCTATCCAACCCACATTTTACAGTGGGATTTGATGGGGATGCAAAAATGCTTGGCCTTTATCTGTAAAGCCACTGGTACACATGACTGACAGACCGTAGGCAGGGAACCAATATATGTCAAATTTCAAAGCACCATTTTAGTGGCCACTACATGTGACTTTAGTCACATACAGCGGGTATATGAATCAGCTGTAAGCGTCACAGGCATGAAAAGAATGATGCTTCAAGAGAAATGATCAGGAATCGTATGTGCTCAGTAACAATGACATAAAAGATTTACTTCCTGAAAAGATTTACTTCCTGAGGAGGGAGGGAGACAGCAGACTTTGCATTGTGCAACATCTTCGTATAACTGGACCTAGAAAAGGGCTGATTACATTGACACGAGAGGCACTTCCTGGATAGGTGGAGATTACCCAGCTTTCCTTATCTTAGCAAAGTTCATTCTTCTCATTTATTTTTGGCAAATCTGCCAAAGAAATTTTTCTCCCTCTTTTATCTGAAAATAGCAGAAGAATAACTGATTCACACACTTCGCCAGTTTGAGAACTGTTTTCCCATTCTAAGCTCCTGCACTGATTGAATACATTTTATTCTTTCCCTTTCCTCAGCTTATAAAGAATATATTTTGTCTCACTTTAAGCATAATCAAGCTTGCGCTTTGCAGAACGACTTTACCAAACAGCTATACAGGAGGACCATATCCACTATGGGAATAACAAAACATTGTAACGAAACAAAACAACAACAGTCTAATGACACTTTAAAGGCCAGCAAATTTACTACAGTATAGTAGAAGCTCTGAGAGACTTTATCAGCCGTGGTGGTATCAGATTACATTGCTGTATCTGATGGTCAGTTCCTTTAAGAGATACGCCTTTCACTTTAATATATCTGCAAAAAGTCTCCTCCCCCCTTGGAATCCCTTTCCCAAACACAACTCCTCAGAGCTTGTCCTGTTTGGCTTGTAGCCTTTTCCACCACCACCATGGGCAGCTCCCCCCCCCCGAAAAAATAAGTAAATAAATAAAAATACTTAATTAATGCAGGACCCTAGGTCAACTGGGGAAGAGTTGCACTCCTAGTTCATCAGCATTTTTCTGAAATACTCTCCTCACTATAAGGATGTGGCTTGGCTGCATGTATGTACATTTCAGCAGATAATTCTCTTTCCAAAGCGGTTCACCCCAACACTCTGATTCCAATGAAAACCCCACTTTGCTTCAAAGCCTTCCATGTGCAGCCCTGGGCGTAGCTGCCCTCCACCCCACCCCCAATCAAGTAAATAAAAATACTGAACTGACCAATCTCCCCACAGATACCTTGGTTCAGCTGCTTTTGGGTGAGGAAAGGGAGCATACTGGTAGGGTAAATTTAATTAGTTAATTAATTAATTGCACATACCCACAGACATTAATACCTGCATTAAAGTGTTGCTGGGGTCTGGAGTGCAGGAGAGAGTAGGGGGTGGGGGAGAGGGAGGAAGGGAGGGAGAGATAGTGTGTGTCTGCAGTTGCTCACTGGTGAGGATGGGGCAGGCATGCACTCTGCACGCGACCAGAGGCACGTTGCCTCGCGCCTGCTTCTCCCATCCCTGGGCTCAGTCCTGCGACGGGGGGGGGGGGGAGATTTTTGCCGGGCCTGAGCTTTGCCACAAAATGCCGTTAAGTTAAGCCCGGCAGTCAAAAAAGAAATAAGGCTATCGATTCTACTACACCTCCTTGAAAGTGTCTGTCTCAAGGAACGCGATCGAGCGAGTTTCGTGGCCAAAATATCCTCTCGCCCTTCCTTCGGGTTCCTAAGCAGCAGCAGCAGCAGCTAAAACAAACCGAAGCTGCTTCCTCCTTCCTTGTGCGGAGCCCTCCCTCCGCTTGCTCCAGGTGGCTTTTCTCCCCTAGAGGGCGCGTCGCAGCCGGCCGAAGGCGCCTCCTTGGCCGCGCTTTGCAGGCTCCATAAAAGGACAAGAGGCGGATCGCTTACTTTCTCTCCTTGAGCTCCGGATTGGAAGGCGGCGGGGCATATAAATCCGGGCAGGGCGGAGTGAAACAAAGCAGTTTGCAAGCAGCCGGACCTGCTAGGAGGGAAGGAAGAACTTTAGAGGGGGCGGCGGCGGCAGCGGCAGCAGCAGCAGGAGGGGGGAGAGAAAGGACTTGTCGAGCGCACGGCGGCGAACCGCGCGGTTTCTTCTGCTTTTCTTGGTTTCTGCTCCCCATCGTGCCATTTCGTTGGTTTTGTTTGAGAGAAGACGGGGGGAAGGGCTAAGGACACCTCAATGAAGGAAAGAAGAGCCAGCCAGAAATTATCCAGCAAATCGATCATGGATCCTAATCAAAACGTGAAGTGCAAGATAGTCGTGGTTGGGGATACCCAGTGCGGAAAGACGGCTCTGCTGCACGTCTTTGCCAAGGACTGCTTCCCGGAGGTACGTGTGGACCCGCTTGTCTGAGTTCTAGGAATTTAGCGCTACGTGGTTCTTTTACGAAGTGGAGCGCTGCGATTTCTTTTTGGTTAAAGTTAACTTTCAGCGCTATCTGTTAAATCTGTGGGAAGCCAGTTTAAAGCGGGTGAGACCGTTTTCACAGAAGAGATCCCAGGATGCTTACCCCCCACCCTCACAGGAATCACACACACAAAAAATAAAAATTAAAGCATCTTTAAGACGATCTCTCTCTCTCTCGTGCCCTATTGTGAGCCACGCGTGGAATGCGGGATAGAACTCGAACGTTCTTTCTGCGTTCGAATTAGAGATCCATTCACTGAGGCAGTGCCGGTTCAAGCCTCGCGCCCAGTGGTGGTGGAGGGAAGCTCTTAGATCTCTCCGTATTTTATAGGTCGTGGGTTTCAGCGCCGCGCTGGAATTCACGAGCCCATCCCGCTGGTGTAAGTTGCCTATTTTCAAACGCTTTGTTGGTTTTCAGTGAAAACGGTCCAATCCCTCAGTAGTTAGGAAATGGTTAAACAATTAAGAAGGGCGAGGGGCCAATTTAGGCTGAAATCTCTGTGGTCTCTCCCCCCCCCCCATTGAATTTACAAGAAAGATGTGTTTGATACGCGGTGCAAACTTTCAAGAGATGGTAATCTACTATTTGTGTTTTCTCCCTTTCCTTGCCCAGAACTACGTCCCCACCGTGTTTGAGAATTACACGGCCAGTTTTGAAATAGACACACAAAGGATAGAACTCAGTCTCTGGGATACTTCTGGTAAGGGATTTTCTTGCTCGCAGGAATGCCTGTTCTGTTTCCATGCCATTCTGGTGACTCACATTGGTTTGTATATAATTACAAGCCATTGCTGTAGCCTCTGTTGTTAACACCCTGCAGATGATGTAACTACTTGCCTTTTAGGTTTTTTTTTATTTTACTTTAATGGACTTTAATGCAACCTGACTCCTTTCCCTCCCTGCCCCCTCTTTTTAATTGCAACATTTCTGCATTGTGGTGAGACTGAGACAATCGTGTTTACCTAACTCCCCTTCCCGGCTTGACTCTATAAAGGTTCTTGGGATAATTAACTGAACAGATGGGAGAGGGTTATTATGGCCTATCATGAGCCTTTCGTTTTAATATTTGTCGCCGCTGCTGCGAAAACCAGCATGTGTTCTCCTTTTGGTAATATGTGATTATACAGAAACAAGGAGCTTAGCAGCTACACAAATGCCTAAGTGTGAGAGGATGTTTTCCTTGCTGAGCCGTGTCCTCACTCCTCCTCAGGATCTGCTTCTAAGTGTTCCCCCCAAAAAACCATGCATAGGAAGCCTTCAACTGAGCATAATGAGAAGTAAAGTTACTCATTGGAAGTGTTTGGCTGTAAAACCAGCAGGGGGTGAGAAAGCTTCTGAAGACATGGAAGTTAAGGGAGTGAGAAAGAAAAACTGGAGTTTGGTAGTGGTTGTGATGTTCATTGATTATGTTGCCTGTTTGTAGGTACAGTAGGTATAGGAGACTAGCAGCAGATGAAGCGTCTTAATACCAGACCATTGGTTGATTTCTCAGTATTGTCTACACCAGTGTTTCCCAAACTCTGGTCTCCAGCTGCTTTTGGACTACAATTCTCATCTTCCCTGAGCACTGGTCTTGCTAGCTAGGGATGATGGATTTCCAGCTGCTTTGGATTACAACTCTCAAGTTTGGGAAACACTGGTCTACATTGACTAACAGGAGCTCCTGGGGGTTTCAGGCAAGAGTCCTTCCTGGAGACAACAAGGATTGAACCTGGAACCTTCTGCCTGCAAAGGCTGTCCTCTGTTGCTCAGTTTCCCAAGTCTTGTTTGATTAAAGAAAGCAGTGTTCTTCTACTATTACTCCTGTACTATGCTACCCACCTCCTTTCCAAATTGACGGCTGGCCACGTAGTTCAAGACATTTTTGCCTTTCCTATAAGAGTCACAGCCATTGTCTTGTAGAACCTTGATTTGGGGGGGAAATGAAGAAAAAGTACAATTTGCTTGGGTCAGCTAAGAAATCCAGTTTTGAGGGACAAATGTTCATTTTCTTCTATAGCAGTTGTGGCCAAGTTTCATAATCTTGGGAACCACTCCAGACAGTAGACTAGAGCGGTTTTCCCCAGCTTCGGGTACCCAGATATTGTTGCACAGCAATTCTCATCATCCCTGACCACTGGGCCATGTTGCCTTGTGCTGACTGGAGCTGTAGTCCAAGGTTGGGAAAAGCTAGTATAGAGGCTGGCTCCATAATAATAAAGTTAGCCCCATTTAGTAGCATGAGCCTCCTTTGTGGAGAATAACATCTAAGCATGGCATTACATGGAACAGAGGTCACCAACATGGTGCCCTTCACACATAGCTGGACTCCAACTCCTGCCATCGCCAGCCAGCATGGCCAGTGGTCAGGGATGATGAATCCAGCAGAATCCACAGGTCACCATGTTGGCTGCTCCTGACATAGAGCATCCAAAAGGGAGCTTTTTGCACCTTTTTACAACTTGGAAAGGTTCTTGGTAGGGTCACCAAGATTATAATGGCCTTGGAGCCATATCTAGGATGCCAGTTGGCCTTCCCTGTTCCAAAGGATGCTAGTTCTGGGCTGGGCTTGGTTTATGGTGGAAATGAGTGCATGGGAGTCATCGTAGCCAGTATCTTCTGAAGTTAAGATGGGGAACATGTGGTCCTCCAGATGTTGTTGGACTACAGTTCCATCATTGCTGGTTGTTGGCCATGCTGGCTAGAGCTGGTGTTGGTTGGAGTCAGTCCAGCAACATCTGGAGGGCTGCACTTTCCCCATCTGTTCTCTAAAGACTTTTGGGGGGAGGACTTGGAGCATATAGTAGGTTCTTCCAAAGAGCACTCTCTTTCTCTTAAGGACATAATTTCCTATTCTTAAGTTTTTTGGGTTGTTTTTTAAGTTCCTGCAGAGATAATCCATTGGCAGAGATGAGGGCTATAAAGCACCGTGCTTAATGGGGGAGAGTTAAAATCATCTTTGTTCGCTGGCGTTTATGACAGATTAACGAACACTCTGTGGCAGAGTGCAAGAGGGCGGCCAAGGAGAGGGAGACAAAGGAATGTACAGGGTGCTGAGAGCAGCTATCAAGGGAATGTGAGCGCTGTCTCTTGTCACCAAATGCAGGAAGAGAGCAGACCACCCAACCTAGAAGCCATCCATCCCAGGGCAGAGAAGCAAAATGGAGCTGGAGAAGATACCCCCTACACACACACACACACACACACTTTTCACAGTAGAATGAAAAGCGCAGTTGAATTACTTAATGGCTTTTGCAGTAACTTCAAGAAGTGGACAAGATTTATTTTATTTTACTTGCCTGCCAGTAGCAAGAGCCTAAGCACAAAATCTGCTTGTGGCACACAAAGGGGTGTCCTGTGAGGAAGGCACGTCGAAGGCGATAAAAGGCTGAAGTGGCAAGACTGCTTGTCTTGTAAATCTGGCAACACTTGTACAGCTCTTTTGAAGAAACCACAGCTAAGCTTTTTCTGCCTTGGCAGCCTTAACACGAACATTACTGCTGTTGGCATCACTGGAATGCATGCTTCCAGATGTGGATGACAGCTGTGAAGGCTGGCAGTTCTGGTTCTTTTTCATTTTCTCTCTCTCCTACAGGGGAATGCTTGCTGCCTTTTTCACTCTTCTGTGATAAAGCCAAATTAAATTCTCTCTCCCCCCCCCCCTGCCTCCCATTGCCTTAGTAGGAGAATGAACATGAAATGAAGAGGGAGCAGCAAAGGAATTAAAAGGGGGAGGGGGGATTTATCACATCTGCAAGACTTTATTTCTTAAATATATTTTTTTGTGCATGAGGACTGACCTTAATCTATGCTTTTTGTATCTTGCATAATGGTCAGAAAGTAAAGTCCCATTGAACTCAATGAGACTTACTCTATGTGAATATGTATGGGATTAGACTGCCATTGACATTTGCTTGCTCATTCCTTCAGACGTTTGCCACTGGGACTTACTCAAAGTGGATTGTTCTGCCTATTCCAAACTTAGTTATTTATTATTACATTTATATTCCACTTTTCCAACAAGGGTTGGTTCTATCTCTCTATTTTATCCTTACAGCAACCCTGTGAGGAAGGTTAGATGGACTGACATTGACTAACCCAACATCACCCAAATGGATGAGTGGAGATTTGAACCCTAGCTTCCCTGGTCCTAGTCTAACACACTAACCACCACACCATACTGGATCTGGGATTCTTTCTTCCTGGGCTTAACATGGACCAAGGCATAGCCTCACATTCTAGACAGGATATGAAAATTGATTCAAAGAGGCCTTCAATATATTAGTTTGGTATTTTACAGACACTTCTTAATGATCTGTGATTCAACGTATTGGTTATTTATCAAAATACAGATTTGGACACCTAGTTATCTGGGCCTCAGATCTTATGATCTGCCATCTCTGAGTTTGTTTCCTGGTTGTAGATTGTTTAGATAAGATCAGCTGTAATTGAGTTGGAATTATTACTGTATGGCAGTTTCTTAACCCTTTTTAAAAGGCAGGTCTTATTAGTCTAAGTCAAGATCTGGGCTTGGCCTCAACAGTCCTCATTTTCCAGTATGGTGTCATAGCTTAAGTAGGTTAGATCTGCAACAGCTGAGTTGGTTGCAGAGGTTAATTATGAGCAATATAGTGTGATATTTTCCTATCAAAGACAACTGGGGACAACTGTATTGGAAGAGCAAAATAGGGTAAAACAACTAAGCTATTCTAGATGGTCTGTCTGGAAGGATTTGCATTATTTAAAGTTTTGGCAGCACTCTTGCAATGCTTTCTCAGGACGCGCGTGGCGCTATGGGTAAAACCTCAGCGCCTAGGACTTGCCGATCGCATGGTCGGCGGTTCGAATCCCCACGATGGGGTGAGCTCCCGTTGCTCGGTCCCAGCGCCTGCCAACCTAGCAGTTCGAAAGCACGTCAAAGTGCAAGTAGATAAATAGGCACTGCTTACTGGCAGGAAGGTAAACGGCATCTCTGTGTGCGGCTCTGGCTCGCCAGAGCAGCTTCGTCACGCTAGCCACGTGACCCGGAAGTGTCTGCGGACAGCGCTGGCTCCCGGCCTCTAGAGTGAGATGAGCGCACAACCCTAGAGTCTGTCAAGACTGGCCCGTACGGGCAGGGGGGCAGGGGTACCTTTACCTTTTGCAATGCTTTTATAGAGCAATGGGACAAAATAAGATAATTTAAACACATGAAAGATAATATTGGAAATCCTACAGTTTAGTGACTACAGAATGTCTCTACTGTAGAATAACCACACACAGAAATAATGACCCACATTTAATGATACCACTTAGGAAATACTATTTTTTTTAGATGCTAGTTTAATTTGATAGGGGTATTCCCAAGACATTTCCATATGAGTTTATTAGTCTCCAGTGTTAACCCCATTAAACAAGTATATCTCCTTTAAATCATCACCTGTCTTGCATGAACATTTCTGAATGTTTAGTGTTTCCCATTAACTGAAGTTAATTGCTGTTTGACTTTAAATGCATCCATTTGGAGAAGTAATTCTGGTCTTACTGTAACTGAGGTCAACAGCAAAGATCCAGAAATCAGTAAACAAAGACGAAAATCTCTTTAGGCTTTGCCCTAAACACTTGAATGGCAATCCATAGACTCCTTCCTCCAGAGCAGCCTTTCTCAACTTTGGGTCTCTAGATGTTGTTGGACTACAACTCCCACCATTTCCTAGCCAGCATCCTAGTCAGGGATGATGGGACTTGGGCTTCAAGAACATCTGGGGGTCCAAGGTGGAGAGAGGCTGCTCTAGAGCAGTGTTTCCCAACCTTGTGCCTCCAACTGTTTTTTGGACTACAATTCCCATCATCCCTTGCCACTGGTCTTGCTAGTCAGGGATGATGGGAGTTGTAGTTCAAAAACAGCTGGAGGCCCAAGGTTGGGAAACACTGCTCTAGAGAGTCAACCCTGTGGAAGCTGTGATATCATTCTATCCCAGCTAAAATAGACAGGCGCCACTGAAGCTGCAAGTTGCAATAAGTTGAATGGTTTCTTCTAGCCTTTGTCAACCTGGTGCCCTTCAGATCCTTTGGGAGTTTGTCCAAGGCTGGTTAACAGCATGGTGACCACATTTTTAACAAGAATGCCACGCATTCTGAGAGTTTGCTGCTCTGTAGTATGTTTGCACTCCCCAGCAGCTTGTTTAACTTCTAGTTTATCAAGCTGGGGAGCAGGCAGTGTACGAAAGTCTGGTAGAAATGCAAGCACACATCTCTTTGCCACAGCCAGGCCTAGGGTTCTTTCTGCAATTGGGTCCGTGTTTGTGTCACACTCTTCCTGCCTGTGCCCTTGTGGCACAGATGGATCACTTATGGTATACAGAACGATACCCACAAAATCTAAGAATGACTTTGCAAGATGTTTTCATTCTGAACCCCTGAAATATATTGACTTTTCCTGGGGAGGGTATACTGGTATTAAATCTTTAGATGGAGAAATATTTGGGCATTGCACATTAACGCAATTGGGCTGGATATGTATCTGATTTCCACCCTCTCCCCCTTCACAGCAGCTGTGGAATAATTTGCAGAAAATCATATATAATTCTGTAGTCTTATTATATGGCATGCAGCAGCAGTAAATGAGCTCATTTTTTAACACGATCATTTCAGAGTAATGTTTGGCTACTCGTAGCTTCTTCAGATCCTGTCTAATGGAATCCATAAAGACAATTTACCTGTGTCTGGCTTCTGCTGAATATCCTATCAAAGCTGAAACACATATTTTATCTTCCCTCATTAAAATTTGACTCTCTTACATAATTCAAATTTCATGGGTGCACCATAAAACCGTGAAGCAGTTGCAGCCATCTTATGGGCTTAACTATATATCCCAAATACTTCATGAATTGCAGAATATCAAGGAAACCTGAAAATGTGGACTTGGGATGGACGTTCTCAACAAGAGTATCAAAGAGTGGCACAGATTCCTAATGAGTTGAGCTTGCTGTGGTTCTGAGGCTCACTGTGTGTCTTTCACTCTATATAGAGCAGACAAAACTGTCTGATCCCCTGAAGAGTTCTGTATAAGTTCCAGAATCTTGGTGTACCTCATAAAGAGGGTGCTTATTATTGACAAATGAATTAAACCCTGAATTGCATTCTTCCTCTTGTAGCCTTTAGTAACTGGTTACTCAGTTACCCTGAATCCAGTATTCCTTAGCTGGAAATTACTAGGATCTAACTTTAAAACTTTCATGGAGTCAGTTGTTGGAATGTGAGAAGCCTTACTTAAGAGATGGGTAGCCTGTGGTCCTCCAGATTTTTTTATGTTCCAGCTCCCAGCATCCCTGATTATGGGCCATGTTGGCTGGGGCTGATGAACGATGGAGTCCAACAACCTTTGGAGGGCAACAGATTCCCCATCCCTGCCTTACTTTGTAAAACAAATACCTGCTACTTAGGGAGAGCGACTTCGGAGATGAACATGCAAATTGATAACTTGGTCAGCTTAGGGCATTGGTATGGGACATGCTGAGGCAGTCTTTCACCCCGGGGTCATGGGCAGATATCTGACCCAAAGACCAGCCACAAGTTACTGCTGGCTGTCACTAAGTCTGATCTGACATTAGTCTGTAACAAATGGTAGTGACAGACTTTTCTACTGTTCTAAGTGATAGTGTGATATTTCAACCTCTCTCATCATCAAAATCATTGCCGTAATCAACCCAAAGCCTGCATGAGGGGAAAAACACCAAGGAATCCTTGGAGTTGTAGTTTGTGGATCCTAAAAATTGTTAGAGATTATTAGTCCCCACATAGAACAACAGTTTACAGAGCCCCGGCAGATGGGGAATTTATTGTTAGCAAACAAGAAGTCTGTACTTTGAACAGAGATCACATCAGACATGATGCAATGGAATTACTCAGTGAAAAGCCACATAAACCTAAGCCAAAACTTTAGGTTATGCTGAGTCAGCATGTCCTTTTGAGCTTGGTATCGCCACCAACTTACCAAGCCGTGTGGACAATCTTTACTTCCAAAGCTCCATTTTGACAGGAGATCTCACAACTCCTTTGTGGTCCTTGGCTTCCTTTTGGCAACTTTCATGCAAGGTGTAATGGCAGAGTTTTGCTCATCTCCTATCTTGTCTATGGGATTATAAACTGCATTTTTTGAGCGTTTAGCTGCTTTAAATGGCCACAGGCAAATATGTACTTTTACACAAGTGGCACAGGCTTACTTTGAAGTAAAGCATACTTTTAGAGTCAAAATCCTATCATGGCATTCCTGTTGTTCTTGTGGGCTTCCTATTGACATCTGATTGGTCATTGTGAAGACAGAATGCTGGACTAGGTAGGACCAGCGGGACTGTTACCATGTTCTTATGAAACCATACTCACAGTTCCTGCAAACTTAGAGGTGGCTAGAAATCAGCCTTCCTAACCTGGTGTCCTCCAATGTTTTGGACTCCCAATTCCCAGGGATGGTATGGGTTATAGTAGCAACAACATCTGGAGGGCACCAGGTTGCAGAAGGATGAGAAAGGTATGCGTGTGTGGTATACATTCCACAAAATCTGGATCTGAAGCTTTGTTGGAGTCACAGTGATTTTGTCAATCTGCTCGTTTTCTTTAGTTGAGCATGGTTTCGCATTTTCTGAGACCATCTTGGAGAAAGATTGAACAGAGTATGCTATTGAGCTGCCTTGAAAAGGGTCTGTTTAGACTTGACATGCATTCCCAAGATTCCTCAGGCTCTGAGGATTTTGTTCTGGTAAGGAGATTGGAATGATGAAATGCCCTATTGAATTCTATCTCTCGGCTTTTGTTCTGAGTGGCTGTCTTCTTTGGGCATTGATAAAGGATCCCACTATTGCTTGTTTGAAAGAAGAGAGAAAACACATTTCTTGTGAAGCATCTGAATTCTGCAAACTCTCAAAGGATGCACTTAAAGCCTCCCATTCATTCCCTTGCATTCTTTCCCAGAGAAGAATGGCAGCTTGTCTCATTTATGTGAAAGCTTCATATACTTGTCTTAGCATGCTGCATTGTAATAACAGGAAATTTTTGTCCATAGTAAGTGTAATCACAGATCCGACTGGTATAAGTGCATGCCATACGTATGCATGTACATATATGGTGCGATAGACCTCTTGAGGAGTAGTGACTGAGCACTTAGGTATGTGTCTAAGGAATTTTTTTTCCTGGGTGAGGCTCTTCACTCTTCTCTTGAGCAAGCAACGTCTCTGTCCAAATTTTAATGATCCTTAAAAGCAAATGCCTTATCCTGCCCATACCTGTTTCAGAATATTCTGATGAGAAAGGAGGGTGGCAACTATGCCTAGAGCTAAGTGATAGCTGTGGGTGGAAATTGCAATGTGATCTACACCTGCCTAACACTCTGAAATTAGTAGAGGTCATCTAGCACATGGAATGCTGCACCAGGGGCCAATCTGGTGCAGTAGATGGAGCACTAGAGCTGGAAGAATTGCTTTAAAATCTCTGCTTGCCATGAAATTCTTTGGTTGACTTTAAGAGATGCATAAGAACAGGAATTAGGGGACCTGTGGCCCTCCAGATGTGGTTGGACTATAGGTCATCGTCACTCTGGGCCATTGGCCATGATGGCTGGGACTGATGGGAATTGGAGTCTAACAACAATTGGAGAGCCACAGATTCCCCAACACTATATATGTGGGAACATAAGCTGCATCAGACCAAGATCCATCAGGTCTTTGGTAAGCTCGCAACCCAAAGGCAAAAGCTTGTAGTCTGTCCTCACCCCTTTATCTGGAATTGAGGAGTGCATGGAGGCTTCAGTTAGTTAGTTATTAAGCCACTGATAGTGTTAAATGGATCAGGTGACAGGAAATAGCACCTCTCCGGCCTGAAAAATCAGATAGCCAGTGCCAGTCAGAGTAACCAATGCCTGGCTAGACAGACAAATCATCTCATGTCCTCATGGATAATGCCCACTTCCCTTTTCCCAATAGTAGCCTCATCGGTAGTAATCCTCATGGGGGTTTGTAATGATTAAGAACTCAAAAAATAAAATAAAATTAGCTTCCATAGACAGGTGTGGGCAGATGGACTTCTGCATGTTTTGCAAGAATACCTTACAGCACGGGTAGCCAACACCCGTGGTTGAGACATGGTTGAACTACAACCTCCATCCTCTCACCCCATTGGCCTTGCTGATGGGATTTGGAGTCCAATAACGTCAGGCAGCTGCCTCCGCAATACAGCTGTCACTTGGCAGTACTGCCCCAGTAATAAAATAGACCCATGCCCATTAGTTCCCTGAGAAAGTATGCCTTTACCGGTGTTGTCCAAACTGCAGCCTGACAAATGTTGGCTCTTGGGACCCAGTCCAAAGGTTAATGGCTGCTTGCAGAACCGATAAGAGAGGCTGCTTCACCCATTGCCCGTGCCTGCTTTGACAAGGCACATGAAATCAGATATTGTGCTAGGAAAAAGGAAATCTCCACTTCCTGCAGAGGTTTAAATAGCCTGTTGCACGTTTAACTCTTGTGCTGAGAGATGAGCATTACGATAGGTTTCTGATGCACTGAAGCTATCAGTAGCAATACACAGGCATGTGATTCGAGGCTGTGGAGAATCTGGAGGAAACTTTCAGACTGAGCAGACCACCTTCTGTTTGCCAAGGCTTCAGCCCATATGTTCCTGTTTGCTTCAAAAGTAGCATTCCTCAAATTCTTTCCTTGTGGTCTTTAGCTGCCCAGCTGGTCTGTTTTTTGAGACGAGTTCCTTTTGCTGTTTACCTTACTACACCCTGAAACAGCAGGAGCTTCTTTTGCCAGGAGGAGGAACCTGCCAGCCCTTGAAAGCACTGTTTTCATTTCATCCATTTAAATCCTGGAGATTTTGAATGCAACCAGCTTCCCCAACCCCAGTGGGTGAACCTGACCATCTAGTGTTTTCCTAACACACCTAATGTGTTTCCAATAATCCTGTACATAAATAGTAAACTCCCTTCTCCCAAGTGTGGATTCTTGTGCAACCAAAATGGGCAGCACCTCACAGGATTGGCAGGTTATGGGGAATTCCAAAGTTTGGAGAAGTACAAAAAAGTGTGTGGGAACCCCCAATAATAGTCCAGTGAGGACAGAGCATGCTCAGTGGTTGTGGAACAGTGACTTTTCAGAGGAAAAAACTGGTGGTGGCGCAGGAATGAAATCTTCTTCTTTGGCGATCACTTATAGCCAAGTAAGATTCTTCAATTTGGGTGCTTGCAGGCCAGTGTTTCCCAGTTGTCGGTGTTTATACTACATTTTATAAGATTTGCCTTGGGAGAGTCTTTGAAACTCTTTTGTTGACCACCAGCATTACGCCTTCCATCTTTAAGTTCGGAATAGAGTAGTTGCTTTGGAAAAAGATCAACAGGCATCTGCACAACATGACCATTCCAACGAAGTTGATGTTGAAGAATCATTGCTTCAACACTGGTGATCTTTGCTTCTTCCAGTTCCACTGGCGTTAGTTCACCTGCCTTCCCAGGTGATGTGTAATAGCACATCCTGGAAGATGACATGGTTGGCAGGAGCATTTTACGCGGTTGCAGGTCCCACCTGAAATGTTGATAAGTTTGAATTCTATTCCTCTGGATTCCTGGTAGAGAGCTCTTGGTCATTTAAAATAAGCCATAGAGTTCCTTAAGAGATGGCCTGTTTCAGCAAGCTCTTTTGCCTTGCCGGAAGCTGCCAAAAAGGCAGTGGCTCTCAAGGAGATGCTGAACGTAAATACCAAAAGAGAAATCCCCTCTAATTAGCTGTTACAGGTTCTAGCAGTTCATTAAACTGTGAGAGCTGCAAAGATCTAATTGATATTTGGTGCGGATGATGTTCCTGATGTAATATATTCAGAGGATATTAATAATTACATATAAATGTATTTTGCCAGACACCATGGGACCTATGTGGGCTGTGGCTGTGCGTAATAGTGATGACTTATTTATACTGAGTCTCCGCAGTGTTTGACACACCGAGCTGAATGTGGCCCCGATATCAGTGGTTGCTGGTCGAGATTCTTCTCTGCAAGTGAATTATAAGTCGCCAGGGAGCAGCAGGAGGACCTTTTGGGCTTCCCAGAGGCATCTGCTTGGACACTGTGGGAAACAGGATATTGAATGAGATGGACCATTGGCTTGATCCAGAAGAGGTCATCCTGGGATTAAAGGGATCGCGACCCTTTAAGTTCCAGGCAGGCAGCACAAATAGGAGGCTTATTAAGCCATGGTGACCGCAGTGCATGGTTGACTTGTTGAGTCAGAGGCTGTGCAAACCTGTCTGTGCACTCCTACAACTATGCAAACAGCTCAAGGCAGGGAAAGGCATTTTTTCCTCAGGAGGGACCAATCTCCAGGTGTGTTGCCTTGTGTTGTTGCCTAGATGCAGGTAGTTAACCCTTCACAAGAGCTACCAATTATGCGGGTACCAGTGTGGCTCTTCATAGCAAAGGCAACTACTGTTTTCCCTTGCATACGTCTTTTCCTTTTGCTGAAGGTGATAGATTGCTGGTCTTAGTTACTATTGAAAGTGGTTGTGTAAAAACTAGCATTTTGCAGGAAGCACATCTACCCTGACTTGGAATGAGCCTAATCACGTGTGCAGGTCCAACACTCAAACAGATTCTGAAAGGTTCTGGGATAACAACTGGGCCTAACTTACATCTGTAGCTACTGATACAATAATTAGGCATGATGTTGTATTGCCATGGTCCTTCTAAATCAGTTGTGGGAAAGATTTCACCCTCTAGATGTTGCTGAACTACAGCTCCCATTGGCGCCAGCATGCATGGCCAATGGCCAGGGATGATGGGAGCTGTAGTTTAGCCAAATCTGGTGGGCCAAAGGTTATCCACACCTGTTCTAAATGGAATAAGAAAGCACTGTTTAAAAAAGAGATTTTACTAGGTGACCTTGGCTCAAAGTTAAGAGATTGGGGAGCCTTATTTTCTGGCCATAAGGTAAAGGTAAAGGGACCCCTGACCATTAGGTCCAGTCGTGACCGACTCTGGGGTTGCAGCACTCATCTCGCTTTATTGGCCGAGGGAGCTGGCGTATAGCTTCTGGGTCATGTGGCCAGCATGACTAAGCCGCTTCTGGCGAAACAGAGCAGCACACGGAAACACCGTTTACCTTCCCGCGTGCTTTACCTTGACGTGCTTTCGAACTGCTAGGTTGGCAGGAGCAGGGACCGAGCAACGGGAGCTCACCCTGTCGTGGGGATTCGAACCGCCGACCTTCTGATCAGCAAGTCCAAGAGGCTCAGTGGTTTAGACCACAGCGCCATCCGTGTCCCTTTCCCCCCCCCTAGCCATATTATGCATTAATAATCCAGGCTCATCAGAAGAGTTTCAGATTGTTTTGACCTTTGGATGGAAGCTCAGAACTGCATCTGTGTAACTCATTCCTAAGCAGCAGCTCAACATGTGCATCCATCACTGCTGCATGGATTGGCCAGAAGGAAGCCTTACATCAGTATGGGAAAGGCCTGCATGGTCATGGTTTGACACGCGTGGTGATCTGCTGTACCAAGCTTTATGGCAGCCACCACAAATATGGTGCCAATTTGCTTGAAGCTGACCTAAATGAACAATAACCTCCTGAGGATATGGAGCACTCTTGATTCTGGCGGGTGGCGAGATCTTGAAAAAGCGGGTGAGGAAGCAAAGGGAAATATAGCAGAGGCATGGATGGAACGCTTAGGGTGCGTCATTTAACTCTGTATACATAATGTTTCTTTTCCGCCCATAACATGATCTCACTTATTTCAACAGGGTCTCCTTACTATGATAATGTCCGCCCACTTTCCTACCCAGATTCCGATGCCGTCTTAATTTGTTTTGACATAAGCCGTCCAGAAACACTTGACAGTGTGTTGAAAAAGGTAAGTGATGGAAAATAACTCTAAATGTATATGCAGAGCTAAGATATGTCACTGCTGCCATCTGCATATATGATCTTGAAGTGTAAAAGCCAGGCTGATTATTGCCGCACTCCCAAGTATTATGCAAACCAACTGAGAGGCTAAAAATATTAGTCCATTACTCCCCCAGCTTTCAGGTGTGTTGGCCCAGGCAAGTGTTGATCATGGGGTAAAGGTGGCTTTCACTTCAAAATCCTTCTCTAAGGTTTAGATTCAAATCCTTGTGCTGAGGGGGATTCGGGCTCTAGTACCTTGGGAAGGAACTCTTAGCTCAGTGGGGCAGCATGTGATTTCCTTGGAGAAGGTCTCTTGATTCAATCCCTAATTATAGACTTTTGGCAGGAGTGGAGAAACTGCAGCCTTGCACATCTTGTTGAATTTTCGCACTCATCCTGCCTGACAGTTGGCCATGCTGGCCTGGGCTGATGTTACATGAACTCCCTGGCCAATGGCATTTGGATAGGTACTGCAATCAGAGTAGACAATATATAGGGCCAGAATGGGGAACCAGTGACCTTCCAGATGGACTCCTAATGCCCATCAGTTCCAGCCGGCATGGCCAACAGTTAGGTATGATAGGAGTTATAATCTACAGCATCTACAGGTCCACAGGTTCCCCATCCCTGATAAGTAGTTAGATGGAATCCAACCAGTTTACTTTTCAGCTTCATAGTTGAATGTATATAGACAGGATGCACAATTATTGGCATACTGTTTTGATCAATATAATTAGTATTCATGCACTTAGCAAGTGAAAAGAGCCAATATCCGCATGATCCTTGTTCAGCCACACAAGGAGAAGATCTCTGGTCCAGACCTAATTCCTAAAGTCAGAGCAGAGGTCAATTCTTCTTTGGTGTGCCACAGTATGAAGACTGACTCTGCCCATCTCTTTTATATTTTGCTGCATACTTCTTAAAGGCATGCGCCCTTCCTTCTGATGCAACTTCCCCTTGAAAATGAAAGAAGAACCAGAGTTTGAATTGTTCAGTAGTCATGAGTGAGACAATCCTTGCTGATTTTGATTTAATTAGGAGGATATCCACCAGAAGCTCAAAAGTAATATATATATATATACTTCCTCTGGGATAGTATGTTTCTCAATACCACTTGGTGGGAATTGCAATGTTGTTGCAATTAGGTCCTGCTAGCATGCTTCCCATAGGCATCTGGTTGGCCACTGTGAGAACAGGATGCTGGACTAGCTGGGTCTTTCATCTGATCCAGAAGGGCTCTTCGTAGGTTCTTAGTGGATGACCAAGAGGTCATGTGCATAAATGGAAGGGTGCCATGTGTAGATGAGGCTCAGGTTAGATTGCTGTCAAGAAGAATCTTCAACAGCCCTGGATGCTGTCAGACATGGGCACTATTTCCTGGGTTTCTGGAGAAAATGGCTGCCATAATCTTTACTGTTTGCATGAACAAAGTCCTTGGGATCAGCTGGTGCCTCCTTGCCGTGGCAAGTTTTGGGGGAGGGAAGGGGTTAAATAATCCTCTTCTCCAATAGTGAGAGCTCTTAATTCCCTTTCCACATTTTACTTCCTGCCACCGTTCAAAGAGGTTAAAACAAACATTACTCATGCCCTGCTTACTGCTGTCATGGCCAACATCAACAAAACTTTGGAACTGTAGGCCTAATATGACCTACAGAGGTGTAGCCCAGTAGACTCAGGAAAGGTGAGAAAAGTTCAGATTCCACGCTAACAGTTTGACTTGTGGAGCAACATAAGCAAGTCCCTAGAACTCAGCTTTAGTTACTTCCTACGTCGCAAGTGTATTGCGGAACACAACAAACAGTAGTGCTATTGTTGATTTTATGTTGGGGTGCATCACTGACCCTCAGCCTCTCTCAAGGCTCCAAATACATTAATAACTTCAGCCTGCAACAGGAAGCACTTTTGACTTGTAGATTCTTACCTTATGCTTCTGTCGCATCAGTCTTTCCCATATCTTTCCATAAGGTGTTTGTGGCAGAGTTAGGGTGGATCATGACCCAGTTGTGAGCCGCAGACCATCAGCTGGAGACAGTGGTGTATGCAGAGGGTGCAATTAAGCAAAGTCAGCTGTCGCTAAGTCCCAGTGAATTCATTGGGACTGAAATATAAGCAGCCCTTTGCAAATATTTTCTGTGCAGCTGGGAAACCTGGAAAATGTGGGATTGCACAGAGCTCTTTATACATGTAAATGATATGTGCAAAGACCTTCCCCAGCTTGGTGTCCTGTAGATGTTTTGATCTACAAAACCCATTTCCCCCAGCTAGTAAGGCCAGTAGATTATGGGTAGGATACAGAGCTTCGGCTGGAGGTCAGAAATGGTAGTCTACAGACATTGTCTTGTCCCCTCACTCCATGCGTTGAAGTGCACATGACTTGAGTGAACATTAATTCAGTTTTCAATGGTTTGTCCATGATTGTCTATTTTGCTCAGTTGCATTCATTTTTATGCCCTGCAATGTCCTTGAATGCTAGAATTCCTGTTCATGTGACCCTCTGGCAATTGTGATGTTTTTACATGCTAGTCCTCTGCACCTGGGGGAAGAACATAGATGGCATTGTATTCAAGGTTTAAGCTTCACATTTTAAGTTCCCTGCAGTATGGACTATATACCATCTGTGTGTATGACATAGGTTAAGACCATATTTTTGATCTAATTATATGCTTCTCCTTTGTTGTAAGACCTGCTTGTAACTTGGCATTTGGGCAGCTGTTTAAACTTGCTTTGAGAAAACTCCCTTGATTATATCTATTCAGTCAGTTGAGTGAATGAGTCATAGGGAGGGAAAACGTAATGTATGCTATGGCAGCTGGCCTATCTGTAGGCAGGTAGGGATGGATGTCCTCATTTTTAAAAGAATATTTTATTCCTGGTTTTCATAATACAAGAAATAAACAATAAACATTTTTTTAAAAAAACCCAATACATAAGCTCAGATGAAGTACATTATTTTAAACTGAATAATTGCATCAAAAAGTTGGGAGAATTGCAGATTTTGAAGGATTGCTGCACTGGTTTATTTCAAATAAGTTCACTTTAAAATCTGCAGGGAGTGCTACACCAAATGTTTCCTTCTAGTGCTTCACTGTAGTACAGCTGACAACTGAAGCATGATTCTTTAAAGCATCTCATTGCGTTAGATGGCCGCCTCAGTGTTTCTTATGGCAGCAGGATACTAACGCTGTACTATTTTTACAGTGGAAAGGTGAAATCCAGGAGTTTTGTCCCAACACCAAGATGCTTCTGGTTGGCTGCAAGTCTGACCTGCGCACGGATGTTAGTACACTAGTAGAGCTGTCCAATCATAGGCAAACACCAGTATCTTATGATCAGGTAAGTGCTATGTCGTGTTTTGCTTGTTAATGAATGATGCACACTTCTGACTTGATTCATTCAAATCCTCCTCGGGGCACAGTGCTGCAAAGAGTGTTGGTTATATTACACCACTTTTCATCACTGCTGGTGATCAGCATTTGGGATCTGTACTTTTCTTATATCAGATGCTGTATGCTACTGACTTAAGGGGTTGTAGGTCACTGGTAGAGCATACGTTTCTTAAGCAGACAGTTCAGTCAGTAGCATCTCCAGCTAAGGCTGGGTAGACACAGCATACCCTGCAGTTTATGCTCCATCCACATTTGTCTGTATTCTGCTCCTCTTCCACCCATTTCCTATGTTGTTCAATCTGGATAACTAAGCCGGCCATAGGTCCACGTGGCTTTAACGTGTTCTGCTCTCTCCCTCTCTCTGGAGAGGAAGAGTGCAACCTTTGTTTCCTTTTGTATTGGTAAGCAATAAAACAGAACTGCTCTTTTTCTTTGAAAAGAACCACTGCGAGTGTGTATACCTCTTCAAACTTGAAACTGGGCATTTATGTAAAAGTAATTGCATGCCTTCCTCTCACCATGGGATTATGACATGAAAACTACATAGTATTTTGTAAAGCTCCATAAACATCAGTCCTGTGTAAGACCAACAATCTGCCCACTTCTAAGGCACACTTAACTGGAAGAAAATTCCATTGAAATTGGTGAGGTTTACTTCCAAGCAAATTTGGCTGGGTTCCTTTGGGCTTCAGTGTCCCATTTCTTCACAGTGTCCCTGTTTTTGATAGAATTGTCTAGTTGTATAGAATGTTATGGGCTCCCCCCTTTTCTTTTTCACATCTCACAAGGATTGTACACTGTAATGTCAAGTGACAACTGGACCGAGGTGGGCCGGGACTGCTGATTCGCTTAGATCTGTCAGCAGCCTTTGATATGGCCGATCATGATCTTCTGGACCACCACCTCACCGATGTGGGGATACAGGGCACAGCCCGACAGTGTCTGTGCTCTTTTATCTCTGGTCAGGCACAGAGGGTGGCACCAGGGAGGGAGATGTTGTTCATGCTTGTTGAAGCTGTTGTGTGTTGGACTCCAACATCATTAGAACACCACAGAATAGGCCATCCCTAGAATAGGGACAAGAAAGACCACAGTGTCTTTCTGTTTTGGGTGGTGGCTTCCAAGTAATAGTCATGATTCAAGGCTTTTCTGGTACGTTCCATAGCTGCAAACGTTGGCCTCCAAGGGCTGCATTTTTGTAGATTATAAATAATGTTTTTCTATAATATATGAAGCAGGGTTACTCCTCCATTCTTCTTCTCCTCAGTGGTTTCCAACAAAATGTTTTTGACTTTACTCACTGGGAATTAATTGACTAGTACAATCCAAAACCCTCTGATTGCCACTTCAGTCATTAGCAGACAGGCTGTTTAATTAATGTTGACTGAGTCTCCTATCCCCATTCTCCCCCTCCCTGCCCTCCATTAAAAAGTTTGCACAAGGCTGTGTGTCTGAGGATTGCTCCTGTCCCCAAAATTCCAACTGCTTTTCTGAACATCCAGTAGCCTATGGTTTCTGGAAGTCTTCCAAATCATCTCAGTTGGACAGGATGTAGTACAGTGACAAAGTACACGAGGCGTTTCCTAATGTCAGTGGCAAACCTTTTGTTTGTACAACCTCAATCTTTAGGCAGTCCAAGTTCTAGTTAAGTGGCGTTTTCCCCAAAACTCTGGTGCTACACAGGAAATCCCTGTAGCATTTTGTTTTTCTCTTATCTTATCCAGAACTGCAGTGGGTGACTTCCTTATCTATGCTTTGAAAGCTTTTGGTAATTTTGTGGGGTGGTAAATAGCAAGGTGGGAGTAGAATGCGTGATTTGTATGGTAAACAGGGTTCCCCTCCCCCAAGTTTAATCCTATTGATTTAGAAGAAGAGTTGAACGTTTTGACTGACAGATAACTTTCCCCTTGGTGCACCTGCACCACGTTCTCTAGGCACACACTTTAATTCTAGCCATGTTTATCTGGAAGTAAGCCCTATTGATTTCAAGGTCAAACTATTCTGTATGCTTGCCTCTGGCATAAAACTGGCCCTGCTTAGAGGTGGAACAGATGCCATCTGATGTTTCAAACCCTGCAGCTAGCATAGACTTCTAGTTTCTGAAGGGCTCCAGTCTGTTGCTTTAAGGGAGCTTAGAGACTGAATTCAGTGGGGTCCCCTGGCGGCATATAGCTGGATTTTTCTCTTCTGCAACTAGGTGGGAGTTTCTTAAAGTCAACTACTGTAGGTCAGGATCTGAACACATTAAACTATTCAACCTGTGTTCGGGGCGGGGGGGGGGGAGAGAATGGCAGACACCCAAACCTAAAACTCTATCTGCTGCATAAGCAGTGGTTTGAACCACAACAGATAAGGCAATGTAGCCTCCTTGGCAAGTGAAGTCCTTGCAAACTCCTTAACCCACTGAAGGCTAAAGTGTCACAAAGATCTGGTCTGTGTAAGGAGTTGTTGCTGGTCTTGCATTCCCACACGTACTATCTCTGCTAGAGGGAATTATTGTCCTCATCTCTGGAAATTTCCAGAGGTGTGAATGACCTTGCATGAGATCTGCTGGTGGGGCGGGTTAGCAGGAACACCAGCCTAGGATTGCTGATGGCCACAAAGGCACACCACCAGTACTTGAGACCATTGACCTAAATTTATGAATTGCTGTGGACAGAGAACCCTGACATCCATGTGGGTTAGGGCTCATGGGAATTGGAGGCCAACAACATCTGAAGGGCTCCATGTTGGCTATCTCTGCTTGGCCCTACATGCCCTTTCAGGTCAGAAACAAAAGGGTAAATAGATCAGATACATTTTTGCAGCTATGCTTGTACTCCTCAGTTCCTTCCTTGTAAGGCTACTTTGTAAGCTGGGGTTGAGGGTGCTTAAATTGAAGATGCTCTTGGTCTCCATGTCCAACGCAGAAAGTCTTTAAAACTGGTGTGGCCAATAATCTGCAAGTTCTAGGTTGCTTTCTGTATTTATAAGGACAGTGGATTCTCCTCCTTATTTGCCTGATGTGTTGCCTTTTGTTTCCTCAAAGCATTATCTCTAAAACAGCATCCCAGAGTAATGATTATATGGCTTGTCTTAGCTCTCTCTGGATTTCTGTTGATGCCTGTAATCTAATCTATTCTCCTCTACCTCCACAGGGTGCAAACATGGCCAAGCAGATTGGAGCAGCCACATACATCGAATGTTCAGCCTTGCAGTCAGAAAACAGCGTAAGGGACATTTTCCATGTTGCTACCTTGGCCTGTGTGAACAAAACAAATAAAAATGTTAAGCGGAACAAGTCTCAGAGGGCAACTAAACGAATTTCACACATGCCAGGCCGGCCGGAACTTTCTACAGTCACCACAGATCTGCGAAAGGACAAAGCGAAGAGCTGCACAGTGATGTGAAGGATTTTGATTCCTTAAATGGAGGTAGCAAGGACAATTGTGTTTGGGTGGGATAGGTGAAGACTCAAGGAGAAGTGCCCAGTGAAAATGGTCTCTTGTAAGGGCATGCCAGTGATAAAAGGCGATGATTCACCTTCCGTAGGCAAGAAACTGTACTTGGGGAGCTGGTATGTAGAGGAAGCAGTGGGAAGAGATGGATTCTGAAGGGATGTCAATGTTACTTGGATGAAATACCAAATACGAAGGAAACTATGTGAATGTGCTAAAGAAGTGAAAGGATTGGTAGCACCTGAAGAAATGATGTCCTGGAGGATACCTATTTTTAGATCTATTTTTTGAATACCGACTTTGATTTTGATTACAATCTAAAACATTGCTTAAAGAAAAAGAAAGTCAAGATATTCCTATTCCCTTCATTGTGAAGCTTGCCCCTTTGAGACTGTTTGGTTTCCCTCCCCCACCAAAAAAGAGAGAATATGATTGCTTTTCCTCTTGGTTTATGTTAAAGAAATAAAAAATATAGGTCATCCAGAGGAAAACACTTTGTTAAAAGAGGCTTTAAAATCTTTTTTTCTCCCCGAGGCAACTAGAGAAGGAAGAAATTAAAGAAATCAGTAATAAAATAGCCTTCATAAGCTTCTAATTATATGGAATGAAGCTGAAGAAATATCTGTTAAGAGTAGTTCTCAAACACAGAATCTTCCTCTTCTCCATTGTGACTGTAATGAGAAATTTGATAGTGGCCTGAAAGTCAGTTTTTTGAATGGCTTCTTCATAAGGCAATTGTATAATGTATGGACGTCCTGTTGCAAGACCTAAACAAATGGTGCTACGATTTAGTTATAAAAAGGTCCTTGATTAGAAAGGAATTTTAGTCTTACTGTCCTCCTAAGCTGCTCCTTGGGTGTGAAGGAGGCCAAACCCAGCACTGTGTAAGGAAATAAGTGCTGCTCTGCTCTATGACTTTTCTACAATTCTATACTGGGTGTTTTTGTTTTTTGTTTCATTTTTTTCCCCTTTTCGTTTTTTAAGTTAGCACATGAGCCAACATACCCAATTATCTCTTATTATGATGCATCTCTAAAATGGCTGCATATGGATGACTGTCTCTTATTACACGTTTCTGTTTACTTGTAATGAGCACTCTGAGGAAATAGGGGGAGGAGGAACCTGAAGAACAGCGGAGCCTTTAAGGGGTCCCAAGTGGAAACTGGATATTGCATTAATCCTCAAGGTCTAATGCAAGCATATCCAGACAGTGATCATTAAACATTACTTGTGTGACCCAGATTCTGTCAAATTCCTTTTCACTGACTGATGACTATTGTTACATCCACTAAGCCAATCTTGAAAATAGTTTGCAGATGTTGCTATGCTTTAGCAGACACAGCAGAACTCTGCCGAGGGTGTCTCTAGGACTTGTTGAATGCAAGCATTTTTCTCAAATGCTTCATTTTTGAAGTATTATTTCCACAAAAATTCCAGATATATTGCCACCATAATATGCTTTGGATTGATGCAATGGTATGCTTAAGGCAGTATTAAAAAAAAAAAAAGCTGGCAAGTGCTTTCTGTATTTAAGTATTGTAAAAAGAAAAATAAGTTAACTGTTTCAGCAAGACACCCTCACTTTTTAACATATGTCCGTCACTTTGTATGTTTGGTTATTGTTTCTGCAGTATTTATTTTTTTCTTTTAAATAAAAAAAATGTTTAGTCGTTGGTAAAATCTCTACTTGTGTGCTGTTCTGTATTGTCCACTGATTGCTTGTATACTTTGGGCTGTAATATAGACCAACCTGAGGATAAGCCCCTCTGAACATGGTGGGACTACTGAGTAAACATGCTTCTACTTGTAAACATATTCAGGACCTGTGCTATTTGTCTAGAAAACAAGGTGCCGGAACTCACCATGAGCATCTCCCTTTTCTTATGCAGTGGTACCTCAGGTTACATACGCTTCAGGTTACAGACTCAGCTAACGCAGAAATAGTGCTTCAGGTTTAGAACTTTGCTTCAGGATGAGAACAGCAGCAGGAGGCCCCATTAGCTAAAGTGGTGCTTCAGGTTAAGTACAGTTTCAGGTTAAGTACCGACCTCTGGAACGAATTATGTACTTAACCTGAGGTACCACTGTAATGGCAATGGTGCCCAGGTGAGAGGTGCCAGAACTCCGTTCCGGTGAGTTCCCGCTGAAAAAAGCCCTGCTCAAGACATTAGTTTAAATCAATTTCAATTAGCACCCGCATCCAGGTTTTGGGAAGGCTCTTGCCGATAAATCATTAGCTATGATAAAATGTACAAAGTGCTGAAATAAATGCCACCTCTTTACTATTCCATTTTCATTTCATTTCATTCCTATTTCTTTCCCCACAGACCCCCCCCCCCAAAATACATTATGAAAGCCTGCATTCCCATATATAATCACAAGTTATAACAGTATACACCTATAACATGGGTAGGCAAGCTAAGGCCCGGGGGCCGGATCCAGCCCAATTGCCTTCTAAATCCGGGCCATGGACGGTCCAGGAATCAGCATGTTTTTACATGAGTAAAACGTGTCCTTTATTTAAAATGCATATCTGGGTTATTTGTGGGGCATAGGAATTAGTTCATTTTTTCTTCACAATATAGTCCGGCCCCCCACAAGGTCTGAGGGACAGTGACTGGCCCCCTGCTGAAAACGTTTGCTGACCCCTGATCTATAAACTATTCCATGAACCGAAAGTTAGTATAAACCTTTGGAACTGGTTTTTGGTTTTCTGGAGAATCCGTAAACAAAATGCAGCTCCACCATTCTCCCACAAAAGGTATTTTTGTGTTTTGTTCCTCTTCCCAGTCTCAATTTGTTAGTATTTCCCCCCCCCCCCCCAATACTCTCTTGTACCAAGCACTCAAATTTGATCTTTTCAGTCCTTTAAAAGTGTGCCTATAACAATATGTGCAGCCTGGAACAGAAATCCAATTAGTAGTTCACCAGGTCCTGATTCTCATTTTAATACAGATTCAGTAATGCAAGCTCTGAAGATTTCGTGACATGCTGATATGTAATTTTACTTATCTCATTAAACATTTGTTCTCCAACATTTGCCACACGCACTTTGGGCATGCCCACCACAAGTGCCTATAGTTGCCTCTCTCCACTATTCCATTTTCCAATTAGTGACATCCCAAAGTGTTTCACCCAGAATTGAAAAAGGCTTCCCCATACAGTAATTCCCACTGTACAGTATTGATACAGTTTTCCAGGACAGGAGTGTTACAGCCCGATCCAATGCATATTTTCTCTGAAGTTTTTTCACACTGTGCTCAGTGAGCCATCTGAGTTTAGGAATACAGCTGCAGAATTTGTGTTGGAAAAGTGGTATAAGAAGTGATACAGATCTGGAGTACAATTATGAATGACTTTGAAGTCTGCCCTTAAAACCCTTGGGAGTTGTGTCCAGCTGTGTCCTTCCATGCACAGAAAGCTCTGACTGGATTAGAGAAGATGTAATGTTCACAGGTGTCTTCCCCCCTCCCACTTCTGGGTCTAGCTCCCTGCACCTCCCTTTGGAACATGGCGGGAAATGGAGCAGGAGGAGGTGCTCAATAAAGAAGGGAATTTGCTAAAATTTCTCATTTCCTCCTGTACCCATGAATTGAAGCACCTTCCATGAGCAGAAGGGCACAACCGGAGCCCATTCATTCTCAACAGAAACATGCAAGTAGCTTGGGATGATTATCAAAGCTGACCTTGCAAAAGTTACATTATATAGGGGTGCAAAGACGAAGGGAATAAACTCTACGCCAGGATTTGCTGCAGAACTGAAAGATTTTTAGAAAGATTGGCATCTGTAGCTGTAAATCTCAGTTTCATGCATCACCTTTTCTACGTCCCTTGCTCTTACTTGCTCAATCAATGTATTGATTCAGCTAGAGTCTTTTATTCATTATTTGTGTTTATACCTTGCTGCATAGCATGAAAGTGTTCAGTACCGATTCATTGCTTATAACTACCGGTCATAACAATATAAAACAGGGAGGTGGACATTGTAGAATGAACAAGGTGAGAAATGAAACAAAAATTTATCAAGCATTGACTGCCGGCTTAATTAAAACCTGGCAGTCGATCCAGGAAATGAAATAATTGCTAAATTTCACTCAACCCAGTTAGATGCCTATCATTCCATCAGACCACTTTCTATTTTACTTTTTTTAAAGTAGTTATTAACTGTAACAAAGAAAACATGCAAAAAATAAAACTAACTGAAACAATCAAGCTTCTGCAGTATAATATTTACATTTGATTCATAACATTTGGATAATGTTATTGAGAAGGTAGCAACCCAATATTGTGAGATCCTTATTACAAAACAAAAACAAAAGCTATCTTTGGACTTTGCTCACTTGGTACCTTTTTTAAAACGACAACAACAGATCAGCAAGATATATTGAATACTTTGTATCAGTAAACAATTAGATACATAATAGGGAAGATACTCAACCACCTTGAGTCCACACAGTAGTAGAGACATAGGTTGTGTGGTAGCTGCACTGATCTATGTTCAAGAACTGCTGGCAAAGGCCTTGATTGGAACCTAAGAGTGAGTTCCTCAAGCAAAACATCAAGCATCAAAACCTAGCCCTCTAGGTTTGAATCAAACGTGGCTTGCTAGGTGGACCAGCCCCCATTCCAGCATGTTTATGCCACACCATCTTTCCCACCACATCACTCCTCTTGTGGTAAGCCACAGTGATCCACCTGCCAGGAAGCTAAAAAATGACTCCACCCCAACTGGTGAGCCATTTCTTCTGGCCTGGATTATACTGTATTTAAATGCATTGTACAGTGGACTTTACCTAGTTAATTTGTCTGAAATGCTATGGATTTACGCCTGTATGCTGCAGTAGGATATTGTTACAGAATCCACTGAAAACGCCCCATGCAGAGAAGTGACTGAGTCTTCTAGTTTGCTATGATGCTGGAAGGAGAATGTTGAAACTAGACTTAATAAAGCCTTTCTAATTTCTATATTTTAATTCAATGGCTCCGAATTACAGGAGAAAGAGAGAGAGATCAACTGTTGGGGGTTAATTCTGCAGATTTCAATAGACTTTACTTTTAAGGAAGCAGCTGGCATCAGAAATGTACAGCCTAATTCTTCTGGGTACAGTAGTATTAAACAAGCTCCTAGATTATTCAGTGGTTGAGTGTTTTGCCAGGATATCTTGCCAATGCAGTATTGTGGGCTGGCATGGTTACAGCGGCAACAGCCTCCGATGCCAGATGCTGTGTCAGGTAGAGCAGCTGCATTGTACTAAATAAATAGCAACCATTTATAATGGGACTGCAGCTGACAGGTAAGCACAGCTGGTCAGACGTTGTTTCACTTACTGATCACAGGATGCCTCTAGCTAAGTCAGCACACAACACCCTGCTGCTAAAAGAGTCTATTTGATCAAATGGTGGGGAGCGTTTTGGTAAACCTTCCTCTTGAATCCCAGTGTGGGCACTGGAGCCAAACGTGGCCACTTTCAACTTGTTAATCAACTCTTTCCCTGACTTTTGAGTATCTGTATGTGGCGCTGTGGGTTAAACCACAGAGTCTAGGGCTTGCCGATCAGAAGGTAGGTGGCTCGAATCCCCATGACGGGGTGAGCTCCCGTTGCTCGGTCCCTGCTCCTGCCAACCTAGCAGTTCGAAAGCACGTCAAAGTGCAAGTAGATAAATAGGAACCACTCTGGTGGGAAGGTAAACGGTGTTTCCATGCGCTGCTCTGGTTCGCCAGAAGCGGTTTAGTCATGCTGGCCACATGACCCGGAAGCTGTACGCCGGCTCCCTCGGCCAATAAAGCAAGATGAGCGCCGCAACCCCAGAGTTGGCCACGACTGGACCTAATGGTCAGGGGTCCCTTTACCTATGTGTTGTATTATCAGGCTTAACTACATGGGGCACTAAGTTCATCTCTCCCAAGCACATCATGGTTTTAAATTTTTATATATAGGTGTGGGGACAGTTTTTGTTGGGAATGCATCATTCAGGAAGGGAAGTTTTAACCTTTCCTCCACCCCCACACAATTCAAGAAGTGTCACTTCTCTCCACACCCCCATACTGTCCAGGTAGGCTTTGCTCCCATAGTACTAAATAGCATACATAACCCCAATGATCTGGTCCCAATCTGGATCACATGCATACACACCATTCTTGTAAGTTGTGCTTTAAAGTCCCTGTGCACTGAAAGACAAAGTGCTAACTTTTCATCTAGCTGGCCCCTAACAGGAGAAATTGGCCAAATGGAGACATTTAAAGGGCAGGAGGAAGTGTAATTTTGCCTGAGGGGAAAGAGGGAACATGTGAAAATTTACAGGAGGATGCAGAAGGCTTGGAAGCTGGTAGGATATCAGCAGGGGAAGATTGCCAAGAAGAGGAAGAGAACCCTATTGCTTCTTCAACTAGTTCACACAAGAATTTGGTGCTAAAGTTTTAAAGATGCTGTGCTTATGCAAAAGTTACTTAGGAGGAAGGCCCCATCTGCATGACACTTTTAAAGACACATACCACTTTGAATAGTCACAGCTTCCCCCAGCAAGAATTCTGAGAAACGTTGTTTGTTAAGGGAGCTGAGAATTGTTAAGAGGCCCCTATTTCCCTCACAGAGCTACAATTCTGAGTAGTTTAAGTCAATCCCACTTCCTAGGGAATGCTGGGAATTATTACAAGGGGAATAGGAGTCATTTATTTATTTAAAAGTGTTTATAAAGGGCTTACCATTTCAAAAATAAGTGGTGTATAGTCTAAAAAGCAAACAACATGCCATTAAAACTAAATCACAGACTAAAGCTGAAACAAGTAGTATAAACACAAATAAAACACATTTTATAGAGGCCTCACATAGAACATGTTATGATGACAATAACAACAATATAGATATTTTAACTTCCTGAAATTGTCCAACTGTTTTTTGATGTTGCTGATTTGGCTAAACTGCTCTCAAAATCTCCTAGTGGTTACAGATAACTGAAGCAGCAGATGAAGAAATGAATTTCTTAAAACAAAATACACAAACTGGAAAACCCGGAAATGCTTTCATTCAGCTGGTGAATGAAGCAAGGCCAGTGTCAAATGTGGCTTTTTAAAATTTATTTCTCTACTACGAGGCTTACTTGAAGTATAAACTCTCTTAGTTTATCCCCATGCACCCTGCCGCTGGACTGCCTGGTTAATTTCTGGAAAATCTATTTTTAGGAGAGGGGGAAAGAAACACTTGGCAGAACATCTTTATTTTGAAAGCAGGAACCTCAACTGCTTCCAGGATTCTTGTGCAATCCTGGAAAGAACAGAATGGCTTAGCCATGTCCTTTGCAAAAACCTGGAAAATTGTGCTAGTGGTATAGAACTCTCCCTGCAGTCTGAATCCTTTTCTTCTTCTTCTTCCCTTTCCAAAGCTAAGAAAGACCATTGTGTTTAGGATGCAGCCTCCTTACACACCCACTCAATGTCCCTTTGTCTCTTTGCTGGATCAGTCCAAAGGTACATCTAGTAGACCTTTGTCTTCAGTTTTGGCCAGGCAGATGCCTGTGTGGAAGATCACAAGCACCTATGATACCACCCAGTGATATCAGCCTCTGTACCTGTCCAGGGCCTAATCCACCCCACCTTTCTTTCAAATTGGCTGACTTCTTTGAGGTCCCATTAATTGCCTTTTGTTGCTTAGCACTTCATTTAAAGGCACACTGGGACTCCTAAATCCTTTTTGCTACATAGGTTTAGCTCAGCAATGGAAAACATGTGACATTTCAGATGTTACATTATAACTCTCAACATGCCTGATCACTGCCTTTGTTGGATGGGACTGATAGGTAAAGGTAAAGGACCCCTGGATGGTTAAATCCAGTCAAAGGCAACTATGGGGTTGAGGCACTCATCTGGCTTCAGGCTGAGGGAGCCAGTGTTTGTCCACAGACAGCTTTTCTGGGTCATGGTGGCTAGCATGACTAAACAGCTTCTGGCGCAAGGGGACACCGTGACAGAAGCCAGAGTGCATAAAACACCATTTACCTTCCCGCAGCAATGGTACCTATTTATCTACTTGCACTGATGTGCTTTCGAACTGCTAGGTTGGCAGGAGCTGGGACAGAGCAATGGGAGCTCACTCAGTCGCGGGGATTTGAACCACAGACCTTGTGATTGTCAAGCCCAAGAGGATTAGTACTTTAGACCACAGTGCCACCCGCATCCCTGAGGCTGATAGGAGTCCAGCAATATATGGAGGGCTGCTGGTTTTTCATCCCTAGCTTAGCACTGCAAATTAGGCAGGGAAGCTATCCCTCCCCAACACCTGTGGTCTCAAGGCTGCTCAGGTTGCAATCATGCAATTGATGTTGTGCGTAGTTTGGCCCATCTAGTAAGTCTCAGCAGGACTTGGCAGTTCAAAGTAGACGTGCAGGCCGCAATCCAACCCTCACTTTACTAGAGAGTAAGCCCGACTGAGAAAACTGGGTCGAATTCTGAACACATATGAATAGCACCAAGCTACCCGGCTGCTCAGTTTTGCCCTCCTTAGAGCTGGGCCTTTTAACCTATTTATTTATTTAAATTTATAGCCCACTCTTCCTCTCAAAGGAGCCCATGGAAGCTTGATAGGTTTGCTCTGGATATGCTGATACAGTAGAAACTGTTATATGTAGCAACAAAATTTCCTTATACATTGCTTGCTTTTAAATAATAATAATAATAATAATAATAATAATAATAATAAATAATAATAATAATAATAACAACAATAATAATAATAATATAAGTGTGAGAGCTTCTGCTGCTGTCTGAAATTAATCATGTACTTTGCAGAGCAGATGAGAGAAAGGATGAAATAATTCAATACGTCCACTAACAATAAAGCCGTAAGCCAGGAACTAAGACTGTCTCATACATCATTTCATCCTTTGAAAAGATCATAAAATGCATTTGATACCCTCTTTCTTTTCTCCAGCCAGCCATTGACTATTAATGGCTAGGAAAAGTGCTGTATGACTAATGTAGGCCGGTGATGATGGGAAGCTGAATTAGGTGATAAATGAGAGGCGCAATGATGAGGTGTGCTACTAATACCTCACACAGAGCTATTAGACTAGAGCCGTTTCATAGCTGCACTGATAAAGGGAGGAATTCATCTCCAGCATGGTCCGAATCATTGGATCATTTGACAAAAATCCACCAGAAAGTCATCAGCCTCCTACAGATTAGCCCTAGAAAGATTTTTTTTCTGAAGAACAGTTTCTCTATTCTAAAAAATATATTGCCTTAAATATATGTGTGAGTGTACAGACCACAGCTATATTTAGATGAAACAGGCCTGTTTGTTTTTTTTAACCCTCTCATTTACAGCGTTTCTCATCAAGAAGTGTGAAAATAATTGACAAATCTGAATAAATTCATGGCTGGTCAATGGTGGAAGCATTGGGGTTGCTGACATGTAACACAGGAAAAGCCCACGCTTTCAGCCAAACACTTTGGGAAAGAAGGCCTCCTCAGTTACTTTATCTCAGTGGATAAGGTATAAGTGGTACAAAGCTTTGTGCCTTTAGCATGGATGCTCCCTTGGTAGACTTCTACAGGGCAACAATTGCCATCCTTTTCTGTGTTTGTGGGGCTCTCCAGGCTGGCTGTGTTTGATTTTGCTGAGGCTTGTTTTTGACAGCAGGGTGCTTCCACAAGTAGCAGATTCCTACAACAGAATCCCAGCCGATTTAGGTACAGCTGTTGAATATGCCATTCATGGGCTCGCTCTTCCACAACAGGAAAATAAGGTGAAAATAAGAACGTCCTAAGGAAAAGTGGAAGGGACGTGGGTGGCGCTGTGGGTTAAACCACAGAGCTTAGGACTTGCCGATCAGAAGGTTGGCGGTTCGAATCCCCATGACGGGGTGAGCTCCCGTTGCTTGGTCCCTGCTCCTGCCAACCTAGCAGTTCGAAAGCATGTCAAAGTGCAAGTAGATAAATAGGTACCGCTCTGGCGGGAAGGTAAACGGCGTTTCCGTGCGCTGCTCTGGTTCACCAGAAGCGGTTTAGTCATGCTGGCCACATGACCCGGAAGCTGTACGCCAGCTCCCTCGGCCAATAAAGCGAGATGAGCACCGCAGCCCCAGAGTCGGTCACGACTGGACCTAATGGTCAGGGGTCCCTTTACCCTTTACCTAAGGAAAAGCGGGACATTCTGGGATCAAATCAGAAACCGGGACTGCAAATCCAGGACTGTCCCTGGAAAATAGGGACACTTGGAGGATCTGGCAGGGGATGGAAGAGACTGGACCCACCCTGATAGTACAGCCACTGCAGGGTGAGATAGGATTATGCATGAGACAGATGTGTGGTTGGGTTGTCAGCCTTGCCCCAGGGCAGGTGCGGGACACCTTTGGCCCTCCAGATGTTGCTCAACAACAATCCCCATCAACCCTGGCCATTGGCCATGCTTGCTAGAGCTGATGGGAGTTGTAATTCAGGAACGTCAAGAGTGCCACAGGTTCCTTACACCTGTTCTAGGAGCCAACTTGCCAAAGAGACCAGGGCTCCAATGCCTTTAATAGTTGTAGAGATGAGGGGATTGCAGCAGATGTAGCTTGCCATGCATACAGGAACCCTGGCCTCTTTGGCACTGGGATGTTTCCAGTGGCCTTGAGAAAAGGTAGTTAAGATGGTGACTGCCGAATCTATCCTGACTCTCAGCCTGTCTTAGCAAGAAATTCACTTAAAGCTGAATCAAGTGAGAATTCAAGGGAGGGAGATTTGGAATGAATCCATTCCAAACAGTCAGCTAATCCTTTTGTGGTTTCAGCCCAACCTAGCATGATGAACGCATTGCCTGGATACATGAATTACGGATAAATGGACCAGGCTACTTAATACTGAGACAAGGAATAGGCTGATTAGATATTATTCACCAGGAATCAAGTCGCTGTGCAACCTCTTAGAAGTGTAATAGAAAATCTAATAATGGCTTCTATTAACATTCCAGCCAAAATGTAGGTCATAGGACTCATCAGAAATAAACTATCTCTGGGACACTATAATAAGGAAAGAAGATTTGTGCTTGGAAACATATTCGCTTGTTCTGTTCCAAAATGAAAAAAGAAACCAAAAAGCTACCCCAAATTTCCTATGAAGCATCTTTCTCTGGCCTGGCTCACTGTAAGATTTAAAGCAAGTCAGGCCGAAGGAAGAAGCTTGATATGAAATTTGGGGTAGCTTGATTTCTTTTTCATCATGGAACTCACAATTCCCCTTCTGCTTTCATTCACCACATATTACCGTATTTTTCGCCCTATAGGACGCACTTTTCCCCCTCCAAAAATGAAGGGGAAATGTGTGTACGTCCTATGGGGCGAATGCAGGCTTTTGCTGAAGCCTGGAGAGCGAGAGGGGTCGGTGCACACCAACCCCTCTCGCTCTCCAGGCTTCAGGAGAGCCCCGTCGCCAGCCCCGCAAACTCAGGGGACAGCGCGAGAGGCGCAGCGCGCCTTTCCCGCTGTCCCCTGACTTGGTTAGAAGCCTGGCGGAGGGCTTTCCCCTCCTCCAGCCCTGCAAACTCCCAGAGCGATGCCAAAGCTGCACGCAGCTTCGGCATGGCTCTGGGTCCCGTTCTGGGGGCTGGGGGAGGGGGAAGCTCCACTTTCCCCTCCTCCAGCCCCGCAAGCTCTCAGAGCGATCGGCATGGCTCTGGGTCCCGTTCTGGGGGCTGGTGTCGGGGGAAGCCCGAGCTTCCCCCGCCCCAGCCCCGCGCCTGGGGAAAAATTTTTTCCCCTTTATTACCCCCCCCCCCAAAAAAAATCTAGGTCGTCCTATGGGCCGGTGCGCCCTATAGGGCGAAAAATACGGTAAATAGAGTGTACAGGTTTCAAACTTTCCGTTAGAGTGGGGTATTCTTTATCATTGACATGGAATGATAGATCGCAGTTATAAACCCAGTGTCTCTTTGGAACCTCTCTGAAGACCAGCTCTTATATCAAAATCTTATCTCAGTCAGCAAAAAGGCCAATGTAGAAGCCTGAAGAAGGGAAAATTTTTGTAGGGCTTCCTTGTAGCAATGCTTGATAGAAATAAAGGAAAGAAACCTGGAGATAATAACAAATCAGATTCAGAAGTGCTAGGAAGTTCACCTGTAAAATATGTAATGCTTTCTCCTCCCAAACTGAAAACTTCAAAATGTTGCATCCTGTCCACATAGGACACTTGTTCCAGCCCAATGATGATACTGGATGCCCTTTTCTAGCTCTACAATCTTGAGGTGTGTCAACTAGAGTTGTGCATGGTATTTCATGTGCCATTAGAATACATATGTGTATACATGAAGTTAAGGGGCTTTCCCCCAATGTGCTTTACTTTACATTTGCTTGCACTGAGTTGCAGAAGCCATGCTGATTCTTCTTCAGCAAGGCTTTTCCCTCTATATGCTTGGTAATTCTATCTTAAATAATGCTATCTCCCAGTGTTGCCAGAACAGATGTTATGCTTGTTTTGTTGTTGTTGTTGTTGTTGTTGTTGTTGTTGTTTTAAAAATTAGATCCCCCTAGATTTCTTTTTTAAAAAATAGTTACACATGGGCCACTTTCCGGTCCTCAGGTGTTGGAGGCAGATCTCAAGGACAAGTTAGACATTTTTGTTAGAAGATTAGCAATTTTGCATTTGACTTCTTTAAGAACTCTCAGATAGTTGCCATAAGGACCCAGTATTCTGTCCATTTTTAGTTTATCAGTACGACCTAGAACTTTGGCCACCATTTGCCTTAGTGTTCCTCAAACTGCTTTCCTCAGGAAGTTAGTTCAGGCACAGGGATCCACCTTGTGCAGTGAAGACAGTTGCAAAGAATTCAGTGAGCTTCTCTCCAATCTCCTTCCCCTCATTTAGCACTCCTTTGATTCCCTTGTTATCCAAAGGTCCAACTGCCTCTATTGCTTCTAATGTTACTAACACATTAATATTTTTTTAAAAAAATCATTGATCTTAATAATTTTAGTGATGTGCTTCTTTTTTCACATCCCTTATTATCTGCCTGTATTTATTTTGTGTTCTTCTCATTTGGACAATTACCCCCCTCCCCTCCTTTTTTTGAAGAAAGCCTTCTTTCCTATTACAGTCTCCTTGATCCTACTTGTTAACCATGCTGGTATCCACTTGGCCTTGGTCTGTTTCTTAGGATTGCACCCTTAGTCTAGCACTCTGGCCATTACATCACACTGACTCTCTCTTTTGCTAGACATTCTGTCCTTAGTACAGTGGTACCTCGGGTTACATACGCTTCAGGTTAAATGCGCTTCAGGTTACAGACTCTGCTAACCCAGAAATAGTGCTTCAGGTTAAGAACTTTGCTGCAGGATGAGAACAGAAATTGTGCTCCGACGGTGCGGCAGCAGCGGGAGGCCCCATTAGCTAAAGTGGTGCTTCAGGTTAAGAACAGTTTCAGGTTAAGAATGGACCTCCGGAACGAATTAAGTACTTAACCCGAGGTACCACTGTATATGCAAAAATAGGATCTCAGTTCTACAAGTTCCTGTCCTTATATAGCCAAAATGGCTCCAACACATGCACAGAAGGGTGGTATTGGTTAGTACTGTGCCAAAAAGGCTTGCAGGAATCCCATGGTTTTCAGAAACATAAACTTTAGGGGTGAAACCCAAAGCATGGAGAGAATCCAGCATAGCCTGATGATGCCTGAACATGTTCAGGTTCCATGAAATGCTGACTGACCATTGGTGACATGGAGGAACAGAGGGAATGAAATAGACTATCCCGTAAAAAATTACTGGTGTCTTCCTAGCCCCCTGAGCAGGAGTACTTCACACTGGAGCACTTTGTTACAGGTCCCACTTTCAGTAGTATTATTATAATATTATAACATTATGCAGTATTCTTGCAATAAAAATTAAGATGGCTGAAGTGCTGATGCGAGTGAATATTTTCGAATGCTATAATCTTATGGATTCTTACTTGAGAGCATTGCCTTCCAGGGTGGTGGCTTAGGCCCTGTCATGTTGTGTTTCCCCCCCCCTGCTCAGAATACTACCGACCATGGGTGCTGTATGTGACACAGAGTTTGCAAATTGCTGAGCATTTGAGAAAAATGAAAAAAGCCTGGAGCGCAATCTTGTGGAAAATGTCGTGGGAGAAGAGAATGGTTGGGAAAACGCAAATCTGAGCCTGTGTGTTTATTTATTTATTTCAAGATTAAATTCTGCCAGCCAAGCTGTTCAGCAAGTGTTAAATTGGCTGTTCCAATGTAACTACTCCAACTTGCATCAGCTGAGGATTGCAGCCTTTTTATTTTTTATTTTTTATCTTAAGCAGTGGGAAGGCGGGTGTGGGGGGGAGGTCTTTATTATGCACCATGTGTGAGCTACATTGTGTTTTGTCAGCCTGGAAATCACTTCCATCAGTGAATAATAGCTTGGAAATGCCCTGCTAGCACCACACATTTGAAATACATCAACAGCGTCTAGGCCTTTAGATGCCCTCTCTGGAATACATTTAAGGAGAAAATGCACCATTTTGCTTTGCTGCTGGTGGTGCAGCCAAAATTACTGGACTGACTCTCTCCCTCCCTCCCTCTGTCCTGCACACACACACACACACACACACACACACACAAACACAACATACACACACACACACACACAGAGAGAGAGAGAGAGAGAGAGAGAGAGAGAGAGAGGATATCTGTTTCTAGTGTAATGGGTCATTAATAAAAGAACTAGCAAGAATTTCTCAGTAAGGAGCATTGGAAACAACTGAAGCACCATGGCTGATAACAACATGCAATAACTTTAAGGCATGGTAATGGGGGCTGGGAATAGCTAAATGCAAAATTCGCAAGGAGGGATAGGATGAGTTCCTATTAATTTTGTGTGTGTGTGTGTGTGTGTGTGTGTGTGTGTGTGTGTGAATGGCAGAATCACTCAGTACTGAAAGTCACTTTGCATACACAGCCATCACAGAATATACTTAAGGAAATGTCAAGTCTTGCAAAATAAGATGTCCTTTCATAATGCTAACTGACAAGGCTGTTTCAGACTGAGCTATGCATGAGAATCATACACCTCAGACTGGCTGGAGTGATTCTCTGCATCATAACGTGCACACCTTTATATATATATATATATATCTATTTTCTCTCAAGAACAAAGTAGCAACAATAGACATTACAATCCAAATACTCAGAACCAAAAAAGCACACAAACAATCAAAACAATTAAACAAAAGGTCATTGAAACAAAAAAGGATTCTGCAGAGCTTTAGAAGGATGTCTCCAAATGGAGTGAATGGGCCATAAAATGGCAAACGCAATTCAACATAAACAAAGTGATGCATGTCCGGACAAAAATATATATCTTAATTGCTCATGGGGGTATGAACTGGAGGTGACTTACCAGGAGCAAGATCTTGGGGTTGTAATGAATAGGTTGATGGGAGTGTTGACCCAGTGTGTGGCAGGTGTGGAAGCGGCAAATTCTATGCTAGGGATCATTAGGAAAGGAATTGAAAATAAAACTGCTGATATCATAATGCTGCTATAGAAACTGTGTGAAGTTCTGGTCACCACACCTCAAAAGGGATATTGTGGCATTGGAAAAGGTTCAGAAAATAGCAACCAAAATGATCAAGGGGGCGGAGAAACTCTCCAAGGAGGGAAGGTTGCAGCAGCAACTGGAATTTTTTGGTTTAGAAAAAAGGAGAATAAGAGGTGGCATGGGAATATTAATTTGCTGCCATTTTAAGTTTGCAGATGATTTTACAGTTCCATTTTTCTCTCTTATGTATTTGAAAGCGTGATTGTGACGGCAGCTGAGCTTTAAGGCAAAGAGTATAACAGTCACAAATCCAATACATTCAGAATTGGCACAGTCCATAAGAAATCCAGCTGCAGCACTTACAATAAAACTTCCAATGACTTATAATAAGACTTAAACTTAACGCTAAGCATACAGAACAGAACACCAGAACAAAGAGACAGAAAGACAAAGCGAGTGAAAGCCAGGCTCCTTCTGGCCTCTTATTATAGTCAGCATGGCCTTGACAGAAAGATAACAAAACCAGTTTAAACCAAATGTCCTCAGCTTCTCAGAAGGAAATAACCCAAACAAGAAACTTCTGCCTGTTTCTTTCACATAGAAAGAAAACTTTCCAGAATACTCTCGAAGCAAGCAGAACAGGAAAGATGTCTACACATCAGATCAATACTTTATGTATTAAGAAATGCAAACTGACAGATTGTTCTGTCCCAGGAAGTGGCCCCAAAGGAGGAACAGGGTCCTAACTCAAATGAGGTTTTGTGTTAGGAAGAGTCCCTGGATGCTGGGTCATAGGCCTCTTAGCACCAGAACCAGATCCAGGAAGCAACATGAGGTCAACCTCCTGACAAAGCAGAAGGCAAGTTTGGCAAGCAGAGCAAGAGGCCAAAGTCCAAAAGACCAAAGAAGCAAGCTGGGTAGCACCCTGGATAGCTCCAAGCAGAAGCTCCGCCAACAAGTCAGATAAGAATCAGGGGTCAGCAAACTTTTTCAGCAGGGGTCCGGTCCACTGCCCCTCAGACCTTGTGGGGGGCTGGACTATATTTTGAGGGGGGAAAGTGAACGAATTCCTATGCCCCACAGATAACCTAGAGATGCATTTTAAAGAAAAGGAAACATTCTACTCATGTAAAAACACACTGATTCCTGGACCATCTGTGGGCCAGATTTAGAAGGCAGTTGGGCCGGATCCAGCCCCGGGCCTTAGTGTGCCTACCCATGGTTAAGATGGATTTTAATTTTGCTCCAACAACCAACCAATCCATACTGAGCCTTAAAGAATGGGTTTTCCACTTCTTTTGAGCAGCTAGCCCCGCTCCTGATGAGTGGAGTCAGGGGCCCATACTATGGACTCCAGCAGCAAAAGGTAGACTATGGTTCTAGTATGGCCTCTGCGTTGGCATCCTCAGGGTCTGAATACAGTAATGTGATTTCTTCAGACCAAAGAGATGCTGGCACCAAAGGCTCCTCTGTTGCTAAAGCTTCTGAGGTGGTAGGGACATCACAGGCTGAATCACACAGTATATTCTCCCGCTCAGATATTTATTTTGTTACACTTATATCTCACCTTTCCTTCAAAAAGCTCAAGGTGGTGTACATGGTTCTTTCATATCCCTTGTGGTCCTCACAACAACCCTGTGAGGTATGTTGGCTGAGAGATAGGGTCAGGGTCACTCAGTGAGTGGATAGTTCAACCCTGGTCTCCCAGGTCTTAGTCCAACACTCTAACCAGTACACCTCTGAATAATGGCTTCCTCTTCTGATGATGGGAAGTCAGAGTCCAGGATCATGACAGTGATTTGCCTGGGATTTTTTTTTTTTAATGTCAAAGTGGCATATATAAATTTTAGAATTTAACATTTGTTTTAACTTGATAGAACTGATCTATTAGAAAACCCATTTGAATGCAGACCAGTATCTTGGCAGGAGGTCTTTTGATAACTGGTTTGAAGTCAAACTGAACGGAGGAAAAATGAATGCAAATTGGGAAATTGGTAGGTTCAGGAACTTTTTAAAAATGTATTTCTGAATAATTTCTACCCAGGGAAGAGTTCAGAGGCTAGGTGGAGCAGCGGTGAATTAATGCATTAGATTTTTCACCTCTGAATATTGGGAGTCATATTTCACTGTCTCGTGATGATTCAAGTGGAAACAATTCTATGGTTTCACAATTTCTAAGAATGGATTGCTGCAAGTACCCGAGAGCCACGACTCAAAAATACTCCTGTTCTGAAGATACTGGGGTATTTCAAGATACAATTAAAGATAACTGACAGGGTTGTGTAGAAGAATTGAGGGAGGATTTTAAAAACAACAACAACAACAATGTAGTTGTGGGAGGCTGAGTTATTGCTTTGCTTCTGCTTTTGTTTTATTATGCATTGTGTATTTTCATTTTGTATCCCCCCCCCCCTGTTTTGAACCATCCTAGGATCTTTGGATGAAGGGCAGTATACAAATTTAATTAATTAGTCCATATTAGATTCTCATGAGGAGGAAACTGGACAATCTTAGTTTTAAAAGCAGGGAAAGTGAGCCTACGTGCCTATGTAAGAATTGTGTAATCACCTTGTTTCAAAACACACCATGCTTCAGGGTAAAACGTGCTAGTTTTTTTTCTATACACCCCCACATACACACTCCATCTCTCTTGGATATGTTTTTCTCATCCCATGTAGTTGTTGGTCTGGGCAATGTAATAACATTTCTAATATAATTACTTGCAGCTGTTAAATATTTGTCTCTGCTTTTTCTCCCTCCGGTCTCTCTTTTTGTTGATTCCACCGCTGTCAAAATTTAGACTGTAAGCTTCTTGATGCAACATGTTTTACTTCCTGGCATTTCCAGGTAGGTCTGAGAGAGGCTCCCTGCTTGAAACCATGGAGAACCAAAGCAAGTCAGCCTAGACAAGGGGTGGGGAACTTCTTCTGGGCAATGGTCCAAATAATTGTCTCCTCCACCCTTCACAGGCCCAGTTTGACAGGTGGACAGAGCTACCCACCTGTCAATCACCAATATCAGGTGAACTTTCTTGCCCGTGTGGGTCTTACGGAGCACCTCGCTGGCTATCAGGTCTTGCAGTGCCTCTTTCGGAGCACCGCACAAGTAATTAACAAGAAATTGATGTGTGTGGAGTAATTTTGTTATATCATTTATTAGATTCATTTTTCTCCTATGGTTTATGTTAGTAACATGAATTTGCTTACACTGTATATAGTATATGAACAAGTATTGATATATTGTGATGTGATGTATTGAATCACACTGCTGGCGTTAAGTTTAAAACAGATTTTAAAACAAGAGGGAAAATACAGCATTGACAGCATGAACATGATACGTTTGAAGAAATGGGTAGGATTAGCATTTTATGCTGGCTTTGCTTCAGGTATCTTTAAACATTAATAATGGAGGCTAAATAATACAGATATTAGTAATCCCATGGCAAATATTAACAAAGGCAAACCTCCATTAAGTGACTTGATCATGAGACATATTAATTTAACTGATGTGGCAGATGAAATACTACTTCTAAGGATAACAGAAGCAGGTTTTGTTCACTGCTGCAAATTAATCTCCAGCTTTGTTCATTCAAAAACTGCCTCATTCTTTATTTTCTTCTACCAAGGAACTTGTGCCTTCCTCCTAAGGATGGAGCCAGGTCTGGGTAAAGCTGGGCTTTATATTTTCTGCAAAAATAGGAGCTCAACAACTGTGTGTTTCTTCTTGTTCCCTGGGTGCATCCTGAAACCTACCGTACAATGCACCTAGGAGAGCCTCATTTGAATGTCTGCTAACACATCCCACATTCCATCTTAAGTCTGAATCTAAATGCAGGCTCCATGGCTTCAACATCTGACAATCTTTCCCTGCTATCACTTACACCCTTGCTTTCTTTACCACTTCCCCTGATGATGAGTACCAGAGTACAGTGGTACCTCAGGTTAAGTACTTAATTCGTTCCGGAGGTCTGTTCTTAACCTGAAACTGTTCTTAACGTGAAGCACCACTTTAGCTAATGGGGCCTCCTGCTGCCGCTGTGCCGCCAGAGCACGATTTCTGTTCGTACCCTGAAGCAAAGTTCTTAACCTGAAGCACTATTTCTGGGTTAGCAGAGTCTGTAACCTGAAGCGTATGTAACCTGAAGTGTATGTAACCCGAGGTACCACTGTACTTGAAAGCTGGCATTCTATTTTGTTCCCTTTTGGTTGTCCTGATGTGGAAAAGAGAATTTGTATCCTTGTACCAGATCTGCTCTCCATTCAGCTTATACAGATAGGAGTATCTAACACAAAGCATTATTGATGTATGCTCTCTTGCTCCTTCTGGTTTTACCCATCATCATAAATCCAACCACAGCCCAGGAAAAGGACTGGCTGACTGGATAGATTTAGAAAGGACATGACTCACATATGTTTCCATTGGTCCACAGAACAGAATTGTGCTTCACACAGCACCTATAATTTAAGCACATTTAGAGGCAGGGGAATAACGTTTTAGAAATCAGAGCTGAAATGGCGGCACTGCGTGAATTCAAGCCCTCCTCTCCCTCTTGTATGACCTGTGTTTTTCAAAAGATACAAGAAAGCTTTCCATTTCTAAATAAGTGGAGAAGGGGGGGGGGAGTGGGGAAGGGGCTTTCAACCAAACTCACAGCAGGAACAGCCGACGCTATGTGAAACTCAATGGGGTCAAGATGGCTTGCCAAATTCAGGGTCTTTGTCCTCCTTATCCGCAATATTCCTAAGAATATTATAATGTAAAACGCAGACAAACACACGCACACGTCAACTATGTCATGTCGTTTGTTTAAAGGGCCTTGCCACAGTTGCTTAATGGATCTCCTTATAGGTGGGTTTTTATCTTTGTCGATCGATGAATGGTCAAGGCCATTGTTTTTCTCCCTCTGGCTGGAGGACGAAGGCCAAGGGGCTGTTCAAATGTCAGCTGCATTCATGTGCAAAACAGCCCCTGAACTGAACACATTATCTTTTAACCAAAATAAGTCTTTCAGACCATACCGAGCATCCTAAAGGATGTTGCACGCTTGAAGGTTGGTTATTAGTTGTACCAAATGCTGTAGGAGCATCTGCTCGCAACTAGCCAGAAATCATGTTTAAGAACAAGAAAATCTACTTCAGCCAAATCCCTGTTGGGAGGGCTTTAGCCTGAACAAAAGGCCCCCGTGACTACTGATTTCCATAACAGATGTAGTATCTGAGGCATGACAGCTCAGTGTAGTGTTGCTGTTCCATTATATGCCGTTCCCTGCATATCCATCTGCAGGAAACAGTTCTTTCATTTTATTAATTGCTCCTAGTGTCCTCTACATTAGAATGCATTGCTCAGACAATAGGTTTTTGTGCCACACAGATCATTGTAATAGGCTAGCTTTCCTTCACTTGTAAAGTTAAAGGTTACTGCCTTGACATGTTTGAGGCTAGGAAAGCCTGTTATTAATCCCAACTACAGAGTTGCTTTTCCTGGGCTTAAGGAAATACTGTGTTTTCATACATCACTCCCCACCAAATGATCTATTGAATTAAGAAAGATAAGTATGCGGAACCCAAGGTAATCCTCAGGCAGGAAATGATGTATAGTCAATAGTGGATGCCGTAGAGTCAATAGTAGTGTGGTGTCGGCACTCACCTGATCTACCGATAGCTGGGTCCCTTTGACTTGCAGTACTTGGAAGGGTAGGACTGACATGGCAATCACTGGATTGACTCTGCCAGTGTGTTTGCACCACGCCACCATCTGTGTCGCCTTGGTCCTTCTCCCCTCTCCCAGTAAGCAGAAGGGACTCAGTTGTCAGGAGGCCTGATGAGCTCCATGTACAGTATGCAGTATATACTGACTGAATGCTGCTCTGTCATTTGTAGGGACGTCCACAAGGTCATTAAATCAAAGCGTGTGATGATAAGAGGATAATTGGGAGCATTATTTGCAGAGGTTTGAATCATATGGCAGCTGCACACTAAATTCTAATGAAATGAGGTCTTGATCAGGTTGATTCTGAAATCAGTGGTCACAGGGCTGACTGTTACAAAATTAAGTTCCTCCTCCTCTGAAATGTGTAAGAATTTTGCCAGCCCATGCATGCATTTGCTATGCTTTCTCTCCCCACTATAAAAGTGCCGAAAGAAGTTTGTAGCTTTCGGTACAGCACTAGCAGACATCTCCCTCTTGTGCGTGGGTGGGTGTCATTTTGGGTACATAAGGTCCAAAAGTAAGATCACTATTAATATATAGAGAAGTAGATAATATATGATAATGGAGATGTTATTATTCATGTGCCATCACATCATACAATCTACCACATACAATCCTCTTCTTAAGGGTAATTTACTCATGTGCGCACATTTTATTTTAAAGTTTATATCCTACCTTATATATCTCATTGCATGTAGCAAATGAACATCCCCCTTTTTAAAAAAATCACAATTTTTTCAACCATCTTATACATCCCCCCCTTTTTAAAAAAAAGTACAATAAACTTAATTTCAGAATCCAACCAACAACAAAACTGATCCAGATCACATCTCTCTAAAAGTCTTAATTGATGCTGGGTCTCCCTAGGTAAGATGTTCCACAAAGGGAGTTGCATTTCTGTCAGGTTGCATTTCTTCAGAGAGCTCTTTGGGTGTGAGTAGCCTTAAACTCCCTACGTGGCGCAGAAGTCCAATGCCTTCAGTGATTCTTTTAAAAATGACATCAAATATTTGCCCATAATATGATATTAAGCATTTTTAAACACCAAGTGCAATAAGGGCCAAAGGCAAAAGCGATTGTCTTAATTGTCACTAAAGATGTCACATCTACTATGAAATAGTGCCCATCCTTAACATTTTGGCAATCAAAACTATATTCAGCACTGCAACTGCACTAGGAATGAATGCAGAGGAAGGAAGGGGAATTGTATTCAGCCAGTAATGGCATATTGCCCCCCCCCCCCATAACCTGGAGGGAAGCCTATGGATCAATTCATTGTCAGAATTATCTGGCAATACTCTAATGCTGTAAGATGCTTCTCCCACCCCACCATGATTCACAGATTTCTATGGATCATAGTGATAGCTTTGAAGGTGTGTATTGCAGAAGCAAGGCGAAGGGAGTGGTATATTAAAACAAATGTTCCTTAATGCTTTTTAGAACATGACAAGGCATCATAAGGACGTCTGGAGTGATAATGCAATTCATAATTTCTGGGGAGTCCTTAAAATAAAATAAAAGCTTTCAAACTACACTCAGAAAAAAGCAGTGGCATATAACAGATGGGGGCAGGTAACAGAAACAATTGAGATCCCTTATGAAAAGCCCTCTTGCAGCACACAAGCTGTTTAATTGCAGGGTTGCACCTCATCTGTTAGGTCCACCCATCTTGGCAGAGAAATGAAAAGAAAAAGAAAAAAAGAATGAAAATGAAAAAGGCTTACTTCATTTCTCAGGTACATTGAGACTGGAGCTGGGCAAATAATTGTGTTCATTTCCTTTCCCTAGCCATATTAATATCTATGTTTCCTAGACAGAAGAAAGCTTTTCACGATCCAAACATTAGAATTGTTCTGTCAGGTATTTAGAAGCACCTGTAGCAACTGTAATGAATATTGACAACAACAATTCTAACTCATTAGCAGTACAGGTTGAGAAGAAAGGTGAAAATCTAGTCTTCTGAATCCAGTTTTAGGTGTTCAAGTTATATTAAGGGCATTTTCCATATGAATTCACTCCTTTCCTTTCTTTCCTTTTCCTTTTTCCTTTTTCCCTTTTCCCCCTTCCCTTCCCTTTCCTTCTCTTCTTTTTTGGGTAGCCCTTATGGTGCTTTGACGGAATCAGATTACATATCCAGCAGTGACTTGTCAAATGGCAAAACATATGTATAGGTGACTCAGCCCAGTGTCTACACAAGAAAGCCCTTCACAAAGGGAATTAATTAATACATTAATAAATTCTCTACTGCAACATGTCAGTGACTTTGATAAGTTTAGCCAGTAGAATTGGGTGTTACTTGCATGCAGCGAAACTAATAAATAGAATGGGAAGAGAAACCAGAGACAATAAAGAACACAAGACCTTGGTGTTTTCAGACCCCTTTCACAACACTTAAACTGTCTGTACAATTTGCCCTAAAGCTTAAGATAGAGCGGTAGCACCATGTCATATTTTCATGGAAGAAGCAAGATTTGAACTAGGCACTTCTTGATGCACAGTTCAGCCAAAAAGAAGGTACTGGAGAAGCAAAGCTCATCTAAAGTTTATATCCTGTCTTAAATGACACCCCCCGGTTCTGTGAATGATCTTTCCTGTTTCTCCTGCACTATGAAAAGAGGAAGAGAAATTCACAAAGATTTGTGCGCCAACGTCAAGTGTTTAGATCAGTAAAGATGACCAAGGTGGAATCTACACACGTATAAAAAACATTGTGAAAATGCTTTTAAAAAAAAAGTTTTGAAAAATATATTGAATTTGCCATAGCTCACCATCGCCATCTTGTGTCAAATTTGTATAATGCACTTTACAACACACTTAAAACGTTTAGTTTGCAGCTGCAGAGCTAAGTCCCAACCTGAAGCCAGGGAGGAGCTAAGTTGTCCTTAGGAATCTAAATTTTCCCTGCTGCAGTCAGTGCAATTCACAGAATGGTCGTCAAGGACGTGGTTTTCCTTCCTATCATGGCTGTGGTTCCAGCAATATTGCAAAGCAAAGTCAGTATTCCTTCTGATGCCAGTGAAGTTGCTGAGGCCAATAGTAGTGTTGACTCCATCATCCTTTAATAGTTTAGCAGTCATCTGAGTGCACTGGTGGAGGAAGAGGGGGGCGGGGGGGAATGCCCCGCCCCTGGCACCATGATGCCGGTGGGGTGCTATCGCGACTGCCCCCCCACTGGGCGCCATGCCCCCGCCTGCTCTCCACCCCTGGTACCGGAGCATGAAGCTCCGCCACTGTCTGAGTGTCCTCGGCATTTAAACCTGCTGTGAAAGGGTCCAGGGTGCAAGGTGTTTCTGGGATGCTATGGGATGAAAAAGCTACTCTCTCTGCTGAAGCAGGCCTTCTTGCTAGGAATAGCCAAACTGGAATAATCCCCAGGAATATTCTAGCCCCTCTTTCCAAATGTACAGCAACTTCCTAGCCACTTGGAGCAGCTCTTACCTTTAACAATGTTTTTAAAAAGAAGGGAAAGCATTTTTGGGGGTGGGAATACATTTGGGCTAGGTAAAGGGACCCCTGACCATTAGGTCCAGTCATAACCGACTCTGGGGTTGTGGTGCTCATCTCGCTTTACTGGCCGAGGGAACCGGCGTACAGCTTCCAGGTCATGTGGCCAGCATGACTAAGCCACTTCTGGCGAACCAGAGCAGCGCACGGAAACGCCGTTTACCTTCCCGCCAGAAGGTATTTATCTACTTGCACTTTGACGTGCTTTCGAACTGCTAGGTTGGCAGGAGCAGGGACCGAGCAACGGGAGCTCACCCGGTCGCAGGGATTCATTTGGCTACCTTGTAACTATAAGTGTACTAAGTGCCCACCAGGTAAAAAGTCAGATTACTTTTGTCCACCACGGATATCCCCAAATTTCTTCCATTGTAAAAAAAGGTCTGAGGAAAATGGGAAAGACCATTTCTGGCTGTATTTAAAGAAACAAGCAGGAGCTGAATTTGGGCAGAGACTCCTACATGTTTAATTTTCACAGCTTCAGGCCATTCTTGGCCCTGATCTTGTAGCTTTCTCAGTAACAATGAAGGGGATCTTATCTCCACATTTCCTTTGTTCTCTGGGAAAGAGATGATCCTGCAAGAGTATAAATGATGTATGAAATGAAAAGCCTCCTGCTCCCAAAAGGAGAGGATTCAGGAAGTACTTAATGGTTTAATGTGTTATTTATCGGTTTGCTAATTGGCAAATTGCCTCAGACAACAAAACCTCAGGAGCCTAATGAATAATCCCTTATTTCACCCACATCTATTCCCCCAAGCAGAAATGCACTCTTTCCATCTCACTAGGCTTAGCATAGTTTCCTCAGGCAAATTCCCTTTTCTTCCTGTCTATCAGATACCACGGTGAAATGAGAAAGCTGTGGAATATGAAGGCAGTTCAGCCCAACATGTACACCACCTTGAGCTCCTTGGAGAAAAAGGTGCGATAGAAAAGCATAAAATAATCAAGTAAATTAAAAAAAAAAAAACAAGAACCCAGAAAATGCCACGTAAATCTAATTTGCAGATCTGAAGCATATGATGAGTGCATTCAGTTGTCACTGACTTCTTTCTCTGCTGTTTTATGCAGACCTCTTTTCTACATACCGTATATGTACTTCCTCTGGTGGGATGTGGTTTATGTCAAATTTAATCCAATACTTCACATATTGCATTAGCACTACATGTTTTCCCCAGTTGAATACATTATTCTACAGTGTTCAAGAAACAATAACTACGACCCTTAATTCACACCAGATGAAGAGGTGGTGTGTGCAAGGCACTGTCTGAAAACTGAAAATTCACCACTCTGGCAGTGTTTACAACAGTAGCAGCTAGCATTGTGACCTCCAGATACTGAGGGCTACAACTCTCATCTTCTCTAATTGTTGGCAATGTCCCTGAGGCTGATGGGAGTTGTAGTCCATAACATCTTGGGGGTGCTACATTGGCTACCCTTGTCCACAGCGCTGCAAACCGGAAATTAGACTGTGCACCAAGCAGCTCTAGTGTACAAGCTACCTTTTCTAAAAGCTGTATTTGCTTGGTTCCAGTGGGAAGGTTGAACTGGGCATAAGGAACCTGAGTAAATCCATGCTCCGCTATACTGCCCTTCAGGTAGTATTACTCGGTCCCCTGGACTGTGAGAGAGGGGGATGCTGCTCAGACTGCCCAAGTCTGCCCAGCCCTGCTGTTGCCAGGCTGCCTGAGGCAGTCACTTGAGGTGGTTGGGCAGAGGCAGGGACTGAGGAGGGAGATGAAGGGAAGGAGAGGGGTTTGGTTGTCCAGGACTGGCCTTGGATGGTCACATGAGTTACCAAGGGGAGAGAATGAATCAAAATGGCTGACGAACCCCTACAGGAGGCAGACGGCAGGTCCATGCTGCATTTCTGCTGGTTGACTCAGGTGTGCCTGGGTGGACGGGCTTCTCTCACTTGTTGTGCCCTAGATTTGAATCAGGGACCTCCAGCACCAGCTCTTCCAGACATCTTGGGCTCTTTCTACAGCCCATGTGTTCTGGCCTCTATGATTGGCTCTTAGGTCTGTGGGGAGGGGCAGAAAAATGCCCCCTGAAAGATTGATGTCTACTTGAGGGATTAGGTTGAGTGATTAGGGATCTGCTGTGTTGTGTTGCAATGTGGGTTTGAGTCCTGAGCAGCACCGGATTTACGTATAAGCTAAACAAGCTATAGCTTACGGCCCCACTCTCTTGGGGCCCCGCAAAAAAAATTAAAGGAAAAAAACTGGATGTACATTTCCAAAATATAAGATAAGTTCAACAATTACTTTGATAAAATACATATTTTGTTATGTGCAATTGCTTTAGATACCAATTAGGTCCATAAATTACCATATAGCATATATTCAACACAAAAAAACAGCGACAATTTGTTGTTGACAAAGGACAGCTGGACCTATAAAGGGCCCCATTACCTTCAGTACCTTAGGGCCTCAGCAAACCTAAATCTGGTCCTGGTCCTGAGAGGTACTTCTCTTTTGCCCCAAACGTGACATTCTGTCCTCTGAAGTATGCATAAGATGACTATGTTTCCCCTTTCCTATCAACCTTCACTGTTTTAAAATATTTTTATATGTTCTGAATAATTTCCCCCCTTCATTTTCTGGTATTATTGGCTGGAATGAAACCCCACCCTTCAGCTTGTTCTTGAGTTACATTCATTTTTCTATGCAATTGTGTGTTAACCTTCTTGCCAATAAACAGTGTCATCTTCTGGGCCTACTGAAGTGAGTAAACCTGCCATATAATACCTAAGAACTTGTTTTTCTGCTTTGATGTTTACTGTCCTGGGCTCATCAGGAGAAAGGGCAGGGTAGACACCTAATGAAATAATTAACTCCTGTTTCCTGCTTCCCATCTCTGTGGTCTGTGCAGAGAGCCACTGCAGTCTGGTGCTGTCCGTGTGGCTGCACACACACCATACAATGGCTCCCTCAAAGAATCATGGGAACTGACGTTTACCCTCCACAGATCTACAATTCCAAGCACCCTGAGCAAACAACCGTCTCCAGCATTCTTCGAGGGGAGTAATATGCTTTAAACGCATGGAGTGTACACAGCCACCTTAGACTCTGTGGATACCTGTGTTACACACCCTCCAACATTTCTCCAGTGAAAATAGGGACGTCCTTGTTCAATAATAATACTACTATTCATACCCTGCCCATCTGACTGGGTTGCCCCAGCCACTAGAGGGCAGCTTCCAACACAAATAAAAACATAATAAAACATTAAATATTGAAAAACTTCCCTAAGCAGAGCTGCATTTCAGACGGCTCGGGGGGTTGATAATTCCATACGTTTCAACATTTCTGCGATGAAAATAGGGACGTCCTAAGGAAAAGTGGGACATTCCAGGATCAAATCAGAAACTGGGATGGCTTCTGTAAATCTGGGACTGTCCCTGGAAAATAGGGACACTTGGTGAGTCTGTTGTTATAGGCAAGGCCGGCCCAAGACATTTTGGCACCTGAGGTGAACAACAAAAAGAGAGACTGATGCGTAAACCAGTGGTCAGTTCACTAGTAGGTACACCTGTCATTTCAAACTGTGTCGCCAAGAGGAAGTCTGGTTCATACTATAGTCCGAGGGGCTGGCTGTGAGCAATAGGGTACATCCATCTTCACACAGAGCCACCATCCTAAAGGTCAGTCTTAACCCCGAAACTCTGGAATGTGACAAATGTATCCTATAGAAGATACATAGCTGGAGGTAATAAGTCTTTGAGCAATGTGCTAAAAGTCAGATGGATTCAGGACTCGAGACGGTGCTGGAGCATACAGATAAGGCAATATATTTGGAAGTTGTTGTAGGAAACTTCCTAAATCTGTCAGGCAGGCCTACGGCTGACAGGAATGACGGGGAGCCAAATACCGTGGTGTATCGCAAAAAGAAGAGAACATAAATCAGGAGGAGACGGCGTTATATAATTACTTATTTCGCTGATTAAATCTCCCATAAAGTGAGATGTACACTATAGCAAAGGTCATTAAGGCTTAACCAGGATATAACTCAGAACTGTCAGAATGCCTGAGTGATTCTCCAGGGTCACTTGATTTTCTTTTTCCAATTAGATAGACTGGAAATCTATGGAGACGGAGAAATTCTAAATGAACCTACCTCAAAATGAAGAAGGACACCTATTGGGCTTTTGTCATTCTATGAGCTCCTGCCTGGCTTAGAGAGGGAGGCACGATGCTCTCACGGGTCCAAGAGCCCTCCCATGACCTTCCCAAAGGCCACGTGGACGAAGGGCTCCAGCATCCTGTCTGAGGCCTGGCACTTCCTTCCCAAAGCCCAGGAAACTTCTGCCCGGCTTATGGAGGGAGGTGTGATGTCAGTCCCTCCAATCGTCCTCATAAGCTGGTGCCACTGGCCCTAGCTGCTCCCCTACAAAAATAATAATAATCACCACACACCACTGTCCCTATCTGAAACCCTGGAGCACTGCTGTGAGTTAGTGCAGACTATATTGAGCTAGATGCACTCATAAAACTGATTTCTATAATCCTATGGTTTTGAAGAAAACGGGTTAGTATCATGACTCACACGTTACAGATGTGGTCCTTAAGCAATGGTGGCTTTCCACCACTAAGATTATATAGGGTGCATAGTGTTGGCATATCAGCCCTAGTTGTGAGAATGACCCATCTAAATGCACCCTAAAAAGTTTTTTTAAAAATAAATCTATGCATGTAGGTCAATAAAATTCCTGTTTATGCTGGGCATAAATATATGATGATGTCAGTGAATCATTCACATCATTTAGAAATGAAATCGGAATATCTGGGATGTTCTGTTTATACATCTGTGCTGCAGTATATTACGCATGTTATTCATACTTTAGAAAACCAACACATGAAATATGGGTCAGGCATATAGGATCAGGACTGGCACCAGACTGCTGTGGGCCCTTGGCCTGGTGTAGAATAAGGAATCATAGAATTGTAGAGTCAGGACCATCAAGTCCAACCCCCTTGCAAGGCACAAATATGCAGCTATCCCTTGATGGGATCGAACCTGCAACCTTGGTGCTATCAGCACCACGCTCTAACCAACTGAGCCATCCAGCTTTAAATCTAAAAAAGATGTACGCATAATTTGAATGGTCTTCTGAAAGACACCTTTCATTTCATGGCATGATCAAATAATTCTTGGGGAATAGCTACATTGCAAACATGCCTCAGTTTATACCGATTTTAACAGTCCTAGCTTCCCCAACAAAAAAAGGAAGGTGCTGGGAATTCCCTTAAGATATCCCTTTCTCATTCACAGAACTACGGTACATTTTCCCAGGTTTCCCTGTGGACTGGAGTAACCATTTAAATATAAATTTGTTCTAAAGATATATTCCAAAACCCAGTACAGACTAATATTCATTGAAAATAAACTAATATGCACTAATATTAATTGAAAATACATTGATATGCACTAATATTCATTGAAAATACATTGATATGCACTAATATTCATTGAAAATACAGAGCTTACGCATGTGTCTCCCTGCTGGATTTCATCCATGCTCTTTAAGTCTCAGTTGCTAATGAACTTGACATTTCTTTCTTTCTTTTTTTAAAAAAGTGCTGAGTGGCATGTTTTGGACTATTAGATCCTTAAATTATCTCTTCCATAATTTGCATGTGCCAGCATTAAATTCCATTTAGCTGTCTGTACTATGACTCACCCAGTAAACGGTTGTTGGCATTTGCACTGCAACCGTCTTGCCACCACCTCAGCCCTCCCAGTAAGCTGCGGTAACACCAATTATAGGAGGCCAGGTAAGTTTGGCTGCTGCACTGACTGCCTTTTATAGTCATTTCTGCACAAAAGGGCCCAATGGCCAGCCTGGGAAGGCGGGGCCCATCCAGGATTTGAGAATATTTGACTGCCAAGAAGATATTTCGAGCTGCAGTTATGTTAACTTACCGTATGGAGCAAGTGTTTGAAGTTCTAGCCCTGAGAGCTTGTGACACTTGGCATAATCACAGATGTTACAGAAGCTGTGGAATTAAGCCAATGATAATAGGGACAACGTAGGGACGCGGGTGGCGCTGTGGGTTAAACCACAGAGCCTAGGACTTGCCGATCAGAAGGTCGGCGGTTCGAATCCCCGCAACGGGGTGAGCTCCTCTTGCTCGGTCCCTGCTCCTGCCAACCTAGCAGTTCGAAAGCACGTCAAAGTGCAAGTAGATAAATAGGTACCGCTCCGGCAGGAAGGTAAACGGCGTTTCCGTGCGCTGCTCTGGTTCGCCAGAAGTGGCTTAGTCATGCTGGCCACATGACCTGGAAGCTGTACGCCGGCTCCCTTGGCCAGTAAAGTTAGATGAGCGCCGCAACCCCAGAGTCGGTCACGACCGGTCAGGGGTCCCTTTACCTTTACCTTACCAAACTGGCAAGTGTTTCTTCTTTGAGGTTAACTTGGACTCAATTGGTTAGAGCATGGTGCTGGAAACGCCAGTTTTATGATTCCTTATTCTACAACCAGTTTGCAGGCAGCCACCTGGGAACAGCCTCCTTACAAATGAAGGACACAGGATCACTACTGTTAGTCATAAAAAGAGAACTGTAATCTGACTCCTCACTTGTGGGAGCTCACATGTTCCAGTCACCTTTGGCATGATTTCCTTTACAGTATTTCACAATCCACATTCCCACCAGACCAGAAATAACACAGCGGCATGCATAAAAACCTACAAAGGCGGGGGTGGGGGGAATCAGAGAAATCACGATGTCAGGTGAGCTCACACAACAGCCCCAGGGAGAGTGCGGCATTCCAAGATCATTTAAGGAAATTAACTTCAGGCAAATACATTCTGTGGCAGCTCTAGCAAGCACCTTCCTGTGACGCTCTCAGCTTGTACCTTGCTGCGGCCTGGATCGTGTGGGTCACACAGGCCTCTGCAACCTCTCACCCACCAAGCGGACCACAACCACACCACACCAACCTTATAGTGTGTCTGAGCATGTTTTATTTAAGACCCAGCAAAAAGAAGAGGTTTATTGAACCAGTGGTGAGGTGTGCTTCCAATTTGGCTGGTGGTTTGTGTTTGGCTTAGTGCAGAGGTGAGGAATCTTTTTCAGCTCAGGGGCCACATTCCCTGCCAGGCAGCCTTCCGGGGGCCACACGAGAGTGGTGGCCAGAGGCAAATGTGGTCAGAGCACTGAATGAAACTTTTACCTTCATACAGTGAGCTAGTTTCTTCACAAACTCACATATCCCTTGTCTGTATTCTCCATCCAGGCACGGAAGATGCATTGTCAGAGTTCAATGTACCATTCTACCCAGGCATGAACACTGAAGTGTCTGAAGCAAGGACTTTCATGCTCTGCTTATGGACTTCCCATGAGTATGCAGTGTCGCATGGATTGGGTTTTGCTTTTTTCTTTGTATTTCCTTAAGTGATATATGATTATATCTGACTGTGTGTAGATATATAAAGGTAAAGGTAAAGGGACCCCTGACCATTAGGTCCAGTTGTGACCGACTCTGGGGTTGCGGCGCTCATCTTGCTTTATTGGCTGAGGGAGCTGGGTCATGTGGCCAGCATGACTAAGCCGCTTCTGGCGAACCAGAGCAGTGCACAGAAATGTTGTTTACCTTCCTGCCATAGCAGTACCTATTTATCTACTTGCACTTTGATGTGCTTTTGAACTGCTAGGTTGGCAGGAGCAGGGACCGAGCAACGGGAGCTCACCCCGTCATGGGGATTCGAACTGCTGACCTTCTGATCTGCAAGTCCTAGGCTCTGTGGTTTAACGCACAGCACCACCCGCATCCCACGTGTAGATATATAGATGCAGATATATACATACACACACATTTACTATGCTGTGATTGAGCACAACTTCGTGGGAAAGTCACATATAAATATCTGATTGGCCACAGTGAGAAGCAGGAAGCTGGACTTTGGTCCAATCCAGAAGAACTCTTCTTACATTCTTATGGTTTAGGGCAGTTTTCACTCACCTGGCACCCTCTTGACATTTTGGACTACAACTTCCAGCAGACAAAGTGAGCATGGTTGAATGGTAATGGATAATGGGAGTTGTAGTCAAAGAAATCTGGAGAAGACTGGGGAATCTGGGGAAGACTGGTTTGGAGCGCAGTTCACTGCAAATGCGCTGCTATTGTCTGCTTCTCATACTTCTAGCTTTTCTGTTTATTGCTTCCTCTGCACAAGCATTTCACATCTTGTATTTCCTATTTCAATGCAGAAAGAGGGGGAGAGAAAGAATGGCAGAAGCTGCAGACAGAAAATTATTTCCAGCAACTAAAACAATATTAGGCACGGAAGAAAACAACTGTACATGAGGGGGACTTACAGTTGCTGCATTTTTGTCATTGTGTTCCTATCGGTGCTATTTTCTCTGGCAATTTACTTGTCAGAAAGATCATGAGAAACTGGTAATTTATTCTGAGCAGAAGGCATTGTGCTGCCGCCACTGCCTTTCCTTATATGCCTGCAATCTTTCATTTGTCTGAATGGAGCGATGGATGAGCAGATATCATTGTTTGGCGTGCCTGGGCTGCCATTCACACCTCTCTTGTTGATTGTGGAGCACATTATATTAAGACAAGGCAGCCCTATGCCATCGTCTTACATCGAGGAGAAGCACTACCAAAGTTATGGGGTAAATGTGTTTTAGTATCTAACTGCATGAGGTGATTTTCCTTTGTGCTACAGGCCTGTGGGCATGGGGGCTCAGTTTTCAGAGCAGTGGCAATGGGGAGATGAATACTTCAATCTTCCCATCACATTCACTGCTTCTCTCCTCCAAGCTCTCGTTCCATCTGCTTTCCCTGCTGTCCAGGTTCCTGACCAATGTTTGAAACCGGGGACAAGTACATGGAACTGTTGCTGGGGGAAATGTGGGAGGGTAAGGGACAGGCTCAGCTCCCTCCTTCCATCTGCTTCCCCTGGAGGTCAGGGTCTCTAAGCTGTGTGTTGTAAAGAGGAAAATAGCTTTTGATAATGATGATGATTTTCACTTATTTATCGCTTTCCACAAAAAAAGGTCTCAGAGCGACTTACAAGTCCATAAAAATACAGAAAAGTTTACAAACGTTAAAAAACAAATGCATCAAAAATGCAACAAAACATAATTTTACCAGGCATGTTTGTTCAACAGTTACATGAATATCTGTGTAGTGTTGAGATGTGCTTTTACCCTAAGAATCCCTGAGGAACTAAACAGTGCCTGTCAAATTCTTGTCTAGGGTCTCCCCTGACTGCCTGTCCCCAGGTGCTGGGGTCAGAAAAGGAAACATTGCAGAGAATTGTATTTTCCTACTTTTTGGCATGAGCATATTTGAGCTAGTCAGGGTGCCAGAGGAGGAGAAAGAACTGCTAAGATGTGAACTTTTGAACAGAACCAAGATACCAGATGCTGACTGACCCTCGTCTTTACAAAAGAGGCATTTTGAAGCAAGAACTGGCTTAGGCAGAAAAAGGAATCTGTGGTGCTTCTTATCCATTTAGTTGAATAAATGTTCATTTTCTGCTGTTTCTAGGTTGGCTGGGAAAGACTTTGCCTAAAACTTTGGAGATCTCCAGCCAGTCAGTGTAGAAATTACTCAGCTAGATTAGCCAATGGTCTGATTTGGTATAAAGCAGTTCCCGTTTTTGTAGGAATTAACTCCTACATATACTCAGGGGCGTTGGAAGGGAGGCGGTGGGGATGATCCGCCCTGGGTGCCATCCCTGAAGGCGGGTGACATCGCTGCCCCGCCCCCCCATACGTTCGCAGTGGACGGCCCCCCCGGGATGCTCATCCCGCCCCTGTGACGCTTGCCCCGCCCCCATGGGTGGCTAGCCCCTCCCCCAGGTGCACACCACTCTGGGTGCCAGAGCAGCTAGCTCCGCCTCTGCATATACTTCCCATGAGATATAGAAGTATTTTGCCAGAACAATGCAAGTCAGTGCACTGGAGCTACTACTGCAATCAAATTGCAATGTTTCTGTTGCTATCCTGGTAGATTTGACTCCCGTAATCATATCCTCTATTGGGAGACTTGGTTTCCAGCTACCAATACATTTTTGAATGTGTTCAAATGTCTCCTTTTTATCCAGCTTGAGGTAGGCTAGGATGTTCTAGCCACTGCGACTAATCTTTTGTCAGCGTGGGCACCCTAGATAAGTGAAGTCATTTCTCTTCTATATGCTGGGCAGACACAATCATTAATCATCGTTATGCTGGAGGTGAGAATTGTGGGTTGTGATGACCTGGAGAAAAAATTATAATTGATAGAGCTCCTTTCCTACACAGCTGCAACAAATACAGAAATGTGCTTGAAAGTTATTGAAGACTTGCCTTTCAATTTAGTCTTTAGACATGATTACATAGGGGTTTTAGTGTGGTATCATGTTCACAGGGCTGATCGTGAAGCAGACTTGCTATTTCTGCTGCAAAGGACAGTATTTCATTTTACCATGAAATGTTTTAAACTACTTGTCTGTCTCATTTTTAAGCAACAATTAGAAAGAGAAGGATTATCCTATCTGATCCTCTGCCCATTTAGTATATTATACATTGAGCTGGTCTGAGAGCCCACTCTTTTGGGCGAAAAGTTTTGGAGGCATCAAGAGATACTCACCATCTTTGTGACTGGGTGGTGGGAGGCTATTTTTTCTTGTGAACATTACCTTCACTTCGAATTGGCTTCATTTGCCCTTAGTGATGTGAGAACATTAGCAAATGTATTTTCATGCCGCCATGTTCATTATCTGAGCCTTAGTGGGCTGGGATCACTTCGGTGACTTATCTAGGAAGTTTTGCCCTCACTTGCAATTGGCTTTCCTTCCTTGGTGCAATTCGCAGCCAGTGATGCAGAGTGAGATTCAGCTTACAAGTCTACTACCTCACATCACTCTCCCACTTAAATCTATGGCACATTGTTGCTAAATTTGAAACCAGCGATGTTGCCTCCTACAACTATGAATGTGATCCAATTACATATTTTCAAGCACCATTGATTTCAGTGGGAAAGATTTAAGAATGTGCTTAACTCTCTGGGACGTGGGTGGCACTGTGGGTTAAACCACAGAGCCTAGGACTTGCCGATCAGAAGGTCGGCGGTTCGAATCCCCGCGACGGGGTGAGCTCCCGTTGCTCAGTCCCTGCTCCTGCCAACCTAGCAGTTCGAAAGCATGTCAAAGTGCAAGTAGATAAATAGGTACCGCTCTGGCGGGAAGGTAAACAGCGTTTCTGTGCACTGTTCTGGTTCGTCAGAAGCGGCTTAGTCAGGCTGGCCACATGACCCGAAAGCTGTATGCCGGCTCCCTTGGCCAATAAAGCGAGATGAGCGCCGCAACCCCAGAGTCGGTCACGACTGGACCTAATGGTCAGGGGTCCCTTTACCTTTACTTTAACTCTCCAATTGACACTAATGGAGCTGGGTATTGCTTAAATCTGGCAGAATTGAATCTCATGATATAGACAAAGGATAATGCCAACTATAAAAACTGAATGGGTCAGGATGGAGAACCTGGGAGCCTTCAACTTCCATGAGCCAGAAACAGCATGATGAGATTTCAGAATCAGAGTCAGGAATTATGAGATTTCAGAATCATTTGGAGGGCCACATACTCCCCCTCCTCAGAGTGGGGGATGTTGATAAAACACCCCTAACATATCTAAATCCATTTATTATTTGCATTTGTTGGTTGCCTCAAAACAGGCATTCTCTAGGCAACATACAACAATCAGGTTTGAAACAGAATTAAAACAGAACATATAACAAATCAAGCATTTTCGGTATGATCCCCGCCGCCGCCACCAGCAGAGACACCCAAACAGCAACAGCAGCAAGAAAACAGCTTGATCATATAGAAAGAGCTGAATGAGCTTATAGGGCTGAAAAGCTGATCAACTACCATGAAAATAGAGACTACTACTATTGACATTAACATTTCAAAAATTCGAAAGTGATCTTCAGAAGTTGTTAAGAGACCTGAGGGTACAATAAAGTCTTTGCCCAACGCTGAAAGGATATTAATGTAGGAACCAAGCAAGCTGATCTAGCAGTGCTGAAAAGGCTCTCTCCCTTTTAGTCACCCTCAATATTTCATATTGAGAAGACACTTAGCAAGGACACTCCAGGCACTACAGGAATGGGGAACCTATGGTCCTCCCAATGTTGTTGGACTCCACCATCATCCACAACCAGCATGGGCAGTAATTCGGGGATGATGGGAGGACCACAACTTCCCCACACCTGTCTTAGAGTATGGGTGGGCATATGGGAGGTGGCATTCCAGTGGATGTAAAGCTTAGCAAACAGGTAAAAAAACCACACCTGAGGAGGTAGAGCATTCTGGGCATCAAGCATGCCCATTCAATTATGTCTGATAACTGCAAGGAATATAAGATCTATGGCAACTACCCGTCAGGCAGCAGAGGAACCAACCCCCAGGTTGCCAGGAACGGATAAGACAAGGAAAAGTCCTTACCATCTGCTTTTATTCAATATTTACAGAGAGAGAGGCTTGGGAATGCAGCCTCTTGGAATAATGGTGTTGTCCCAAGTAATCTCCACCTCCCTTCTCTTCCACTTCTTCATTCGTCAACAGCACCACCCCCTCTATGGTTGCCCTCTGTCTCTGAGCTCTTTGCTCTCCTACTTTCAAGGCTCGCTGGGTTCTGGGAGATGGAGGGTCTGGGATGCTTTCAAATGACACTGGGTCAGTCAGCTGTCGCTCCGCTTCCTCCCTCTCCTCCTCCTCCTCTCCCATTATTTCCCAACTTTCCCCCTCATCTTCCTCTGAGCTGTGACCTCCCTCAAACCCCTGTTGTAATTCTGAACTGTCTTCTTCTTCTCTGGAAGGGTCAGGCTTCCTCCTCTGCCAAGTCCCTGACACTACCATGTTCATCCTGCTCTACTTGTCAAAATGGTAGCTCAGGGACTAGCCATGAGGTAGCCCTGCCATAAAGAGTGACTACTGAGGAGCAAACCTTCAAATATGGTACTTCTTCTTCTTCTTCTTTTTACAGTGCCTTTTTCTCCACCTTCTAGTTTAGTACCCCCAGCCTTGAATGAAGCCGCTGGTGCCACCTGTTCTCATTTACAGCACTGTTCTTCGGGGTCCAATTTATTAATGCTTTTAAACAGACCTGAAATCAGGAGTCAAAGTATTTTTGTCTGTCTTCCTCACTTGAAAGCAAAGATGACAATGAGTGACTATTAAATGGAAGAGGTAGTTTGCTGTAATTCATGGAGGAGCTGCTTAGGCAAATTAATCATCCTCCCGAAATTATACACACTACCAGGAGTGGGATTTGACTTTAATTGTTTCCTCATGTGGCCATCGAGGACTTAATTCAGGCTGTCACTCTGTTTTTGAAAGCGTTTATTCTTCAGACAAAAATGGAAAGTAGATTAGGCTACACATGAACCTTGTTTTTTTAAGGTTTTGCCTCATGTGCAAAGTGGATGAACTTTCTAATTCTACTTTCAAATGTGCAGGTTTCAGTAGGTCTATGCAATGAACATGGGCTGATATGGTCACTTAACTATTGGCTTCCCATTAAGATGGATGTGTGTCCTGCTTTGGAGAGGGAAGTCTTCTGGTTGAAGGGCAGTCCAATCCAAGTCTGATTTAAGGATTTTAGTTGTCACATGGTGGTGTGCAGTCAGTGGACTAGAAGGACTAGGCTAGCCCCTTAATATTCCTGGTAAATTAGAGTATTAAAGCCTGGTGCCTCCTTTCCAAAGCTCAGGAAGCTTCAGCCTGGCTTAGTGAGAGAGGCACGATGCTCACACACGCAACGTTGTCCCCCACATCGCCCACGCAAGCTGGAGCCTCTGGTCCTAACTGTTCCACTATGAAAATTTTCACCACATGTCACTGTCACTATCCACATTTTGAACCTTCATAGCAGACTGAGTGCATGGCTCACCTGGTCACAATCTTCCTCACTTCAGTATTTCTGTTTAAATTACAGTAATTATTTCTATAATATATAGAAATCAGCATGTGCAGATTTTATGAAAACTATTTCATGATGCATCTCCTCTTTTTGGGTAATGTGTAAGTGCCAACCCTATTCTTCATATATGTACCCTGGACAGTACCTTACATATGCCATACTCTTCATGTCTGGTCTGGTTCAGTGTGGTCACAGTGTTCCAGGAACCATTCCAATGAACTGCAGGATTTTATTATCTATGTTCCTCATTCTGTTCAGTATCTTTATTCTCTGTGGAGTGCTCAGAAGTCCCAGCAGATTAACACCCTGAGTTTAATGATATTTTCTGGCATGGTTTGTCTACTGCTAAACTACACCATCTTAGTTATTAAGTACTTAGATTTATTTTTTCACTCTTGAAAATGGCAAAGTTCTCTAGGTACAAGAAGCCATTTTATCTCACTAATGGTTTCCTATACTCCACAGTGATAAAAAAAAAATCTACTTCCAATTTCTGGAAAACACTTTCTGTATTGTTTTCTTGTGCGTGCACACACACACACCTATGGACACGCAATGGTTGTATTTCTGTGTCTCTACAAATGAGCTTTGCAACCATTTGCCACCATGCCATCTGTTCTCCTCATCCTGAAGCACTGTTCTGGGTCCAGAACAGACCAAAGAGGCACATTTAGTGAGGTGCAGTGATCAGTCAGGGCAAAGACTCATTCCCACAATGCATCTTCCACTCTGGATTGAGAGTGAATGGGGGAAAGGGGGGAGCCCATGCCATTCAGCATTCCTCAGGTGAAATAGGGACATTTCTCACTCCCCACTCCAACTGACCCTCTTCAACCCCCCTCCATTTTTTTTGTCCTTCCCTGTAGAACATGTCCTTTCAGAAGGGTTCAAGTGTCACAGCAATGGGACACAGCACCATGCCCTCCACCATCCTGAGAAAAACTCTTAATCCCGATTTACAAAAAAGGAAAACACACACCAATAAATATATCTCAAGACTCCTTGTGCTCTGCTCCCCTACCCATTTCTTCCCTCCAAGACAGCCCTGACCTCTGCCTGCACCTCAGAACCACCAGCAGCTTCTCCTCCTTGTTGCCTGTTCTCCAGCAGCCGCTACAAGCTGCCCAGGGAGAAGGCCGGCAGCGGCAGCCATGGAGAGGCCATGGGGTGTTCCCTTGCAGGACAAGCACCGGCTCCTCCTCTTCCTGGAGCTCAGCGGCGGCAGTGCTGGCAGGGAAAATAGGGACATTCTGGGATCAAATCAGAAGCCAGAATGGCTTTCACAAGTCCTGGAAAGTCCTTGGAAACTAGGGACACTTGGAAGGTATGGAAGCTACGTTGGTTGCCATGGGATTTGATGGGACAGTCCATTTCTGTTTCCTGCCAGCATTCGCTCTGGATCAGAGGCTGCATTTGCAATGGCAGCACTGTTGTGAAGCCTTGCCTAACATGAAAGAAGTGGCCCTTGGTACAGAGAAGCCTTCTTGAGCAGCCACAACAGCCAGCCAGATGCCTACAGGAAGCCCAAAAGCAGGACCCTAGTACAACAGTGTTCGCTCTCCACCTATGCCTGGTATTCAGGGGCCTAGTGCCTCTGACTGCAGACACAGAACCCAGCCATCTTGGCTAGTAGCTGCTGATAGCCTAATCCTCTTTTGATGCCTTCCAAGTTGGTGAATTGGCCTTGTTGAACACATAACAGTCTGAAGAGGAGTCAGCACACATGGGGATGTTGGGGGCTTGTTGCTAGGTTAGGCTCTCACATGTTTGCTCCAACGTTTGAATAGGGTTTGTGTCTTTTGGCCACTGAGCCTCTTGGGCTTGCCGATCAAAAGGTCGACAGTTCGAATCCCCTCGACAGGGTGAGCTCCCGTTGCTCTGTCCCAGCTCCTGCCAACCTAGCAGTTTGAAAGCACGCCAAAAAGTGCAAGTAGATAAATAGGTACCACTCTGGTGGGAAGGTAAACGGCATTTCCATGTGCTGCTCTGGTTTCGGTGTTCCACTGCGCCGGAAGCGGATAGGTCATGCTGGCCACATGACCCAGAAAAACTGTATGCAGACAAACATCGGCTCCTTCAGCCAGCAAAGCAAGATGAGAGCTGCAACCCCAGAGTCGTCTGCGACTGGACTTAACTGTCAGGGGTCCTTTACCTTTTTAATCATACTGATGGATTGTGGGCCAGGCTGCTGAACTTCCGCACCCTGCCATGTCAAAATACATGCTTATTTCTTGTCCAATAATTTTAGTTTTTCAGACTTTTGGGGGCGTAGGTGGGGTAGCCAGAGCCATAATTTATCTGTCGAGTGCTCAGGGCCATTTAAATCTTTTGCAAATATCCTGTCTTGAAATAAAGATTGTTAGCCATCCGTCCTCCTGAGATTAATCCCCTTCCCTTTTCATTTCACATTGTGGTGGTCTGCGATATCGAATTAAGCAGTAATTGAGAGAGGAGGCAACCCTGTCTCACTTCAACCTTGGTCTTAAACTATCCTGTCAGATCCTTATCGGCCTTGAGCAGCGCACTCATTGGCTTGTCATAGATGTTTCAATCAAATGTATCAACCCCAGTTCACCCTGCCGAAAATGGCTTTCCCAGCCTGCTAGCAGCATGCATCACTCCCGTGAGAGTGACTGCAAATCCCGCTCTGTGCTGTGAGTTTTAAGCGGCAAGCTATGATCATTCTAATTTATAATGTAATTTTTCCGGAATTTCCTAAATCAATATTTATTCTAAATGTAGAGGGACGCCACTTCCTCACAGCGATACTATGCCTGTGGCAATGCCATCTAGCACAACCATCTGCATGGATTTTCCTGAAAGTTTCACATAAAAACATAAGAGCCTGCTGGATCAGACCAATGACCCATGTAGCCAAGCACCCTGTTCTCACAGTGGCCAACTAGATGCCTTTGGGAATCCTGTAAGCAGGACCGGAGAACAAGAGCCCTCTCTCCTTGTGTGGTTTCTAGCAACTGGTTTTCAGAAGGTGTTGCCTCTGGCTTGAATGTTTCTGAAGGCATCTCTCACTGGCAATTTATTTCCCCCCTCCCAGTCCCTTTTCCTTTTGTGTTGTGACTTTTGCATTGTAAGCAGGTACTAGTCTTATTATTGAACTTCATAAGCCACTCTGGGACTCAAGAGTGGGCTAGAAATGCTTCAGATAAACAACCAAAAACTGTCTTATGTGATGTGCAGGATTTGTCTGGAAGTCTCCATTAGATATTATAGCGAGCCAGGTATGAAGAGTTGCAGTATGGAAACAGCTACCAGATCAGCACATGGATCAAATAAAATGCAGATAGGCTCATATTTTCATGCAGGGTGGTGTGGCACGATGGTATATTCCTTTGGGGAAAAGATGTTTCATATTATTTCCAAAATTACACAGCAATCCCTTCCACCCAGTTCAACTCTTGCCTTGTTATCATTAGACTCAAATTTAAACAATAACCTCAAATGCAGAGATTTAGTATTTTTTCTGTTATCAGCAGCCCAATGAACAATAGCCCGATACTGGAAACAACCTATAGAAATCCCCATGGAAATCTGGGTAAATAATATTTGGAATGTGGCTCTATCGGAATGCCTTACTTGCCACAGAAGGGTAATTAAAGGCACTTCAAAGATGGACACTTTTGGCACTTCCATTCTTTTCCTTTATAAATGAGACAGAAGATACTTTTATTCCAACCACAACACAAGAATCTCAGTGGAGAGGATACTTGAACTGACAATGCATAAATAAACATATTGCTTGTGTACTGTGTACTGCATATGAAAGACTGTACCACTGGGCAAGTTACTGTAGCTATATGTTGTTCTTGTATTTACATGAAAACCAATAAAAATTATTTAAAAATAAACAATATGCAGAATGGATAGGTAGATACATAGAATAGGTGTGATTTTTCTTCATTTCTTTAGGCAAAGTCATTTGGTTTTTGGAGACATTTTTAAAAAGCGAGGCTCAGCGAGTTCTAGATTCATGTTTGAAAATCAAAAACCTCATAGTTGGCAGAGAATTACATTGATGCGGCTCATTGATTATGTCGTAAAAAGAACTTACAGTAGAGGTATTGAATGCTGTTGGATGGATTCTGTACAGAATTAAAATATTGCGGGAAGGATGTGTAGAATCTCTCCAGATACATGTCACGAACCAGACAATTTTTAAGTGTAAGATTCCGTAAGCTACCAAAGGGGTGGGGGAAGCTAACATATTGTAGAATATCTAAGGGTACAATGTCTAGTGGCAGACTGACAGCCTTCAATTTCCAGCCCAGCCTTGCAGCCCCAATCTGTGCACAGCAAGAAACTGTGGATCAATCAAGCTGGGCAAAGAAGTCAAAGCGGGCGCTATGAAGAGAGGAGGGCAGAGCAGTGAAATCTATCCTGCACCCAAGAAGTCTGTGTGCACAGAAGGTGGCAAATATTCAACTGCTCAACAGATTATTGGTGCTGCCAATGATGCCGATGCCGATCGCATGTCAAAAGGGAGGATTACTAATTCCAGGCAGCTGAGTTTAACTGCATGGGTGATCAGTGACGATTGCACTGGCCATCTGTTTGGAAGGAGAGCCTTGCAGGCCAGCGTATACCCAATGCTAGCTGACTTTAACTCAGCAGATTTAAGGACGGTTTCCTCTTTCTGCACTGTTACAGGCTGACAGCACTGATGAAATTGTCCAATTTAGGTCTACATCTCTACATTCAATGACTTCAGCCCTTGCTTTCATCCTCTACCAGAAAACAAATGGGGATCATTCTGAGTTCTGTTAGTGGCTTTGATGCAAAAATTGAGATCACTACTTATTTCTCTGTTAAGAAAAGTGACATCCTATTCCATAGGGACACTAAGAGGAATAAATATTGATTAATAATAATAATGCTTGTTAAAGATGAAAACTTCATACCCAGCTCACTTTGCAGATCATGACACAGTTGTTATGGCTTTGTTGAAATGTCATTTTTATGTGTGGACTTAAGGATTTTTGACCCTGAGGGGGAGAAAAACTCCATATGCATGCTACCATTGTCTGTTATTTCAGTGCTTTCAAGGAAAATCTGTAAGTTGGCTCTAGATACTAAGGTCCCATCTGCACTATACATTTAAAGTTGTATCATTCCACTTTTCTCAGTCTTCTCTCTTCTCTCAAAGAATCATGGGAAATACAGTTTGTTAAGAGTGTTGAGAGTTGTTAGGAGACGCCTATTCCCCTCACAGAACTACAATTCCCAGAGTTCCCTGGGTAGAGAAATTGATTGTTAAACTATTCTGGGAAGCTGGACTGACTTCAAACTGTACAGTGGTACCTCGGGTTAAGTACTTAATTCGTTCCAGAGGTCCGTACTTAACCTGAAACTGTACTTAACCTGAAGCACCACTTTTGCTAATGGGGCCTCCTGCTGCTGCTGCACCGCCGGGGCACGATTTCTGTTCTCATCCTGAAGCAAAGTTCTTAACCTGAAGCACTATTTCTGGGTTAGCGGAGTCTGTAACCTGAAGCGTATGTAACCTGAAGTGTATGTAACCCGAGGTACCACTGTAATTGATATGAGCTTACCTTTGCTCTGAATCCTAGGCTAGCTGTCATTCCTTCCCCACCCCCAACATACTTCAGGCTGTCAATTTGCCTAAAAGGGGAAGGAAAAAACCAAACAAATTTAAATCAAATTTAAGCCTTGAGTTGAAGGATGGGGGAGAAAATACAGTTTTGTATTTTGTCAGAGTTACAAAAAAAAAAAAAGCAAACCAAAACTTAACTATTCCTCAAAACTTGGCCCCCCTCCAAATTTTGTGATGCAGTTCTCCAACCAAACAATGTGTACAGTAGTGCATGTATGGGGGAAAGTGTACATAAAAATGCCTATATGAATTTTTAAAAAAAAACCATAGAAAATTTTATTATTGAAAATTAATTGTAAAACTGTGTACATCAGGAAAAACTGCACATAAAAATATGCATCTTAGGGCAATGCACACAAAAATGCTGATTATCTATACAAAATGTGTATATTAGGAGAAATACGTACGCGCACACACAAAAACCCTCAATGTTATGCAGATTACTGCTTCCATTCCTATTTCTTCTGAAAGCCTTTGTTCAAAATCTTCTGCAGATGAGCTTGCAATGAGTCATCTCCTGAAAGATTAACTATCAGCTGCAAAAAGGTAGGCTTCAAACACAACAGATGTGAACACAAATAACTACTGAGTGTTCCTAATATAAAGAATTGTATCATAGATTCCTCAGAAGAGGCAAACTGTAACAAAAAGGAAATGAAGGAGTAGATTGCACAATGTTTATAATTATAACTTCTGAGCACAGAAAGTTTCATTCTTTTGCTGAACCAAACTGGGTATTTTAGGGGATTTCTACATGATCTTTTGCTATGCGCTCGGATCTGTGGGTGGTGCCAAGCTTTACACGGCAAGCAAAATTCCCAGGGTACACCTGTGTCACACAGAAGGTTCCCTCAGCAAACATAGGAAGTGTGAATGACATGCTTTCAAGGCTGCATATTTACTGGGGATAAGATCCCCAAATCATATGGCCAAATTAAAAAGGAGGGCGATTTCTTGAGCCTTTAATGGTTTTGCAGAAGAGAGAATTTCAGCAGATATAGCCTTTCCCCTTGGTTTTCCCACCTGCAACACTTGATAACAGCTATTTCAGAAAGCCGTGATATTTCAGACTCCAGTTTCTACCCCGCCCCCCAATATATACTTTTATTTTCTCTTTAAATCAAAGTGGATAGAACAAAACAAGTTTAAATTCAGGGCCCTTGGCTTAATTTGGTTGTGGTTTGAATTTGTTTGCGTCTTTCAGCTGCAATTCCAACTTGACAGTTCATTTATCTCTACCATCTGGAATGAAGCATCAAGAGTATTGAACTTCAGCCACAAATAACTCTTGAGGTATCTTTCATGGAATATATTTTATAACCAATTTGCATTCTGATTGCATCATTGGACAAAATCTGATTAATTCCAAGCCCTTCAATTCAACTAGATTATCATGACCTTATCCCAAGGTCACACAACTCTGTGGCTGACAGATAACTAACTTCCAGATTGCTGGTGCACCTAAGGCTCATCAAGAGCGACATCGAACAGTAACCACAGGAAAGAGTGAAAATGAACACAAGAGATTAAACAACAGTACTGTAAGTAAATTTTTAGGTGGGGGTAGTCTGAGCACAAATGACCTCCTGAAATTCACTACCCCCAGCAGGAAGACAAATGTGGGTAGGGATACCATTCCACTAAAGGGCTTTTCAGTCTGATTTTAATCTGGTTTATTTAGTGCCCTTTGTGATGTTGTTTGTAGCATCTTGGGATCCACTGCAAGACGACTGTTCCTCTCCACTCAATAACTATAACATGACACTGAAAAGGAAGTAAATCCCCATTCATCTCAATGGGGCTTACTACAAAATAAGCATGCTGTTTAGGATTGCAGCCTAAATGAGATCCGACAGGTGCAAAGTGCAAGGAGATAATAGATCTGTAGCCTAGCCATACTAGAGCACTACTTTTCTTGTACATTTTGATTTAGTGTAGGCCAAAACGTAGAAGAAAACGAGTTATTGGCTCATGTTCACTGTTTAACCAAAAGCCAAGATGTTGCGTTTGAATAAAGCACACACAAAAGGAACCCTAGAAGTTGGCATGAAAGATCATGGAAAGCACCAGGTGGCAAAGCTCAGGGATTCACATCAGCTTAGCAATACATTGGCTTAGTCACATTTTTGGACATGCAGCCAGATCTCTCAGACATTTCCCCTTCTATAAACAGACCAGCACCCCTCTCTCTTTTACGAGTTTCAGGGTTCCTGCAATAAATGAGATGGGAAAGCAGTGTCATAACACCGTTCATTATTTGCAGTCTTCTCATACAAACGTTTTGAATTTTGTAACGCACACTCCTAAATACTATCACCGACAAACAAACATGAAAACATTGTTGGCAGCTGTGTCTGGGGTTTTACGAGACTGCTTTCATCTGTGCTTTTTGGTAACATGTATCAATAGCAAAGCACTGGGGAAGGGGGAACCACCTATAATAGAAGTCTTAAAGCAGGCATAGGCAAACTGGGCCCTCCAGATGTTCTGGGACTACAACTCCCATCATGCCTAGTTAACAGGACCCATGGTCAGGGACGATGGGAGTTGTAGTCCCAAAACATCTGGAGGGCCGAGTTTGCCTATGCCTGTCTTAAAGCATTCCAAGATATCAGCAACTAGTGGTCTGTTCCTTTTGGGCTTCCCTCATAGCTCTCTCCTGTCAAGAGAGAAAATCCATGTCCGACCCTTACCATACCTTGGCCACCCATCTATCCATGGCTGCATGACAACATAAATCAAACGGCTGGATCAGAGTTAATGTTAAGGCACCAGCTGAAGCATGACATGCTACTTCATCCAGGCTTTGGGAGCAGGGTTGATTTAATGAGGCCAGTTGCTAATGGATGGATTGCCTACTGCATTACTATAAACGCTGTGAGGATATTTTTATTTGGTATCTCAAAAAGTTTTATATTGCAAAGCTTATTACGATGGGGATATACAAAGAGCCTGCTGGATCAGGCCAATGGCTCGTCCAGCGCAACGTCCTGTTCTCACGGTGGCCACCCAGATGCCTGTGGGAAACCCTCAGGCAGGACCCCTCCCCAGGCAGAACATTATCCCCTCCTGTGGTTTCCAGCAACTGGTATTCAGAAGCACTACTGCCGCCAACAAATTATCTGGATTTGCCGTGGATGTTTTATAACGTAACCCACCCTGGGATTGTTAAACAATGATGGACAGGCTATAAGTTGAAGAAAATGACTGACTGTGTGAACAAGGGGGAATCCAGGGTATTGTGGTCGATATATATATATATATATATATATATATATATATATATATATATCCAGTGGCACCTTAGAGACCAACTAAGTTTGTTCTTGGTATAAGCTTTCGTGTGCATGCACACTTCTTCAGATACACTGAAAAAGAAGTCACCAGGCCCTTATATATAGTGGGGGTGTGTGGTTTTTCCTCAGGAGGGTAGTAGGAGATGGGTGATTGACTCAATGGGTATATATTTTGACTGCGTCAGACCAACACCTACCTGAATCTAGAGGGTATTGTGGTGTTTTTGTGCAGAGCCTCAAGGACGATGATTCTGGGAGGTTTGGCAACTGCTCCAATATATCCCATTATTAATTTGTCCCTGCCTATGACACCGTTCAGAACTAATAAGGACACTGCGTACTGTTACAGCTGCTGTTTTATTAATCTTTTCTTCAATTACAGTGTTGCCCCACAGATAAAACCACGAAATCTTCCCAGCTCTGTAATTAACTAACCATCTGTGTGAAGAATAAACCACTGAACTTGTGAAGAAATGTGGGCAATGTGCAGAAAATCTCTGTGGCCTGGAACAAACCGAGCTATTCCCTAGCTTAAGGCTTACATGACTGGACATTTGCCTGAAATGTGTAAAAAGCCCACGGCCAAATTCTAGTCTGTCAACCAAGCTATATTATTACACGTCAAAATGCAACCCTGGCAAACAGTTTCCAGTACTGCCACCTGCAGTGCATTCACCAACTGTGTGTTTAAATATGTATGACTTCACATGTGTCTTTCTTTATGAACACCAGGCTATGTAGTGTCAGTAAGACACATTCAGGCACACAGCTACATCCGGCAACCCTGGATATTGCTGAATTTTCCCCATCTGCAGTTTGTGCCATGTGATAAATATAGTATTCAGCAGAAATACAGTGGTACCTCTGGTTACGTACTTAATTCATTCCGGAGGTCCATTCTGAACATGAAACTGTTCTTAACCTGAAGCACCACTTTAGCTAATGGGGCCTCCTGCTGCCACTGCACAATTTCTGTTCTCATCCTGAAGCAAAGTTCTTAACCTGAGGTACTATTTCTGGGTTAGCGGAGTCTGTAACCTGAAGCGTATGTAACCTGAAGCGTAGGTAACCCGAGGTACCACTGTATGCCCAAATACATGAGCAGACGCCAGGGATGAGTGAGAAATTTGGTTAGTTTGCACTTTAGGACCTTTAAAGCTCTAAACGGCCTCGGTCCAGTATATCTGAAGGAGCATCTCCACCCCCATCGTTCTACCCGGACACTGAGGTTCCCTCACTGTGAGAAGCCAAGTTACAGGGAACCAGGCAGAGGGCCTTCTCAGTAGTAGGACCCACCCTGTGGAATGCCCTCCCACCAGATCTCAAAGAGAACAACAACTACCAGACTTTTAGAAGACATCTGAAGGCAGCTCTGTTTAGGGAAGCTTTTAATGTTTGATGCATTACTGTATTTTAATATTTTGTTGGAAGCCGGACAGAGTGGCTGGGGAAGCCCAGCCCGATGGGCGGGGTATAAATAAATTATTATTATTATTATTATTATTATTATTATTATTATTATTAGTGAATTGACCTTATTCACACTTTCTGAAACAATAGGCAAACTGCTGCACAAGCCACCTTTTGAAATTCGCATGTCTCCAAAATTTGCAATGAAGTTCTCCAGCAAAGTAATGAGTACAAAAATGCATATATTGGCATAATGCTTTCATTTAAAAATGCACATATTAGTGAAAACAGCATACAAAATACATTATAGTTGGGACATATGCTTTGCAGAATGATAAATATTAATAAATAATATTTGGGGGCAAAAATGTCTATATTGGGCAAAATTGCATCCCAAAATGTATCTACTGTATTAGGGAGAACTGGAACTAAAGCACTGGTGAATTTTCATGAAGGCTTTTTAAATTAAAAAAGAATGACAATGGATGTGGAGAACTGAAGAGTGACAAAATGAGAAACAGAGAAAAAAATTGACAGATTTGCCCATCTCTAGAGGACAGAGATAAAATTGGGACTTAGAAACATGGAAAGTGAACTTACACTGAGTTGGACTATTGACCGTGCAGCTTAGTATTGCCAACAATGAATGAACGAAGCTCTAGGGTTTCAAACAGACGTCTCTCTGAGCCCTACCTGGAGATCCCAGGGGTTGAGTTTGGCACCTTTTGCATGCAAAGCATTATTCTCTTCCAGTGATCCTTAGCCCTTTCCCTTGGTTCATCATATCTTCATGGATTTCCGTAATGACATCAAAGCTTTATTAATGCATCCTCCCTCCACATATAGGAGGGAGGAAGACGGAATGGACCTTTGCCTCCAAGCTCCAACCCATCAATGAAATGCCTGCCAACCACATCTGCAATGTCTTAACACACATGTATTTTTTTGTCTGTGCATGCCAGGAATGATGATGGTTCCTTTCACTGGGCAGTGGGGCAAGGGGAATATATTGTGTGAACCAGCTCAAGGCCTGATTAGGAAGATTTAACAAGCTCTCCATTATTGTGGCTGTCTCAAGAGAGTGGAGACCTAGAAGTTCCAGGCAAGAATAAGTCCTGTTCAGAAGGAGGAGGAAGGGAAATAACAGCATCAGATGATTTCCTCTGTGGTCCCTGTAATTTGTCTCTCCACTTACCCAGTGTAAATTTCTTGCCAGCATGGGGGCTTTAGATATTTGCATCTGTTTCTACACACTGTCTCCCCGCTGTGATCATTTCTCATCCAGACAAGTGATTTTCAACCTATTTGTTTGATGGAGCTAGAAACTTAAAAGCAGCTCAGATTAGGGCTCAGGGCTCTGATTGTGCTCACATTCATCTCCTATAAGCTTTGTCTCTTCTTTCTCCCCTGTTAAAATGTAGAGTGTGGTGTTCTTGAAGGAGAGACCTTGCTTGCATTGCTCTGCAAAGTATTCTGTACACCAGAGATATGAACAACGGGTGACCGTCCAGATGTAATTGAACACAAACTACCAGCTTGGCCAATGGATGATGGGAGTTGTAGTCCAACACATCTGGAGGGACATAGATTTCCCATCCATGCTGTGGATTTTTTTATTTTTTGCAAAATGTGAACATAGTAAGTGGCTGGGATCCATTTTATAAATAATCTCTTGATCTCCCACCCCCCACATCAGAATATTATTATTATAGCAGGGATGTAGGGGGATTGCTCCATCTGGCAAGCTGAAAGGCTTGTGAAGGTGGAATATTAGTAGTAGCACAATGTTGAATTGCACCCTGAATGTGTAACAATAAATTAGTTGCTCGTGATTGGTTAATTTTCAAAATTACCTTATAGTTGCCTACATGAAAAAGAAAACAGTTTTACGGAGCATTATGCCCATCACAATGAATTCCATGTTGCATCACCTTTAGATAATTTGCCAGATTGAAGGTCATTATCAATTGCTGTTTAATCAACCAAATCATGCATGTAGGCAAAGGTTAACTGAGCATGAACCCATCTGACTTCCTTTGTCAAGTCAAGACAATTTGTAGACTAATAAAACTGCTCTGATTGCACTTAACAACACCTGCGTTGAAACCCAGCCTCATTAATACTGTGCTAATGAGTGAGAAGCCTCATTGCAAGAGCAGCACCAAAAGCGCTCATTTCCCACCGCTCAAGCTATCGGCATACAAATAAATAACCACAAAATTATTATTATTATTGTGTTAAAGGGGAAACAAATTAAATATATAGATCTAGAAGTGGGTAATTTTAAACAATGTTAAAGATTCATATACCAGCCAGATCCAGTAGCTGAGAGAAAAGGGTGAAACCAAGTGGCTTTTTCCCCATTGTAGGTTTTTCCCTTTCCCCCCTGACATTTGGAAGACCCAGTTTCACGAGTCGTTCACTAATTGGATTGACAAGTAATGGGCACATTTTAGAAATATAACAGCAGCAGCAACATCAACAATCATTTATTACCTATACCCCGCCCCCCAACTGTGTTGCTCCAGTCACTCTGCGCAGCTTCCAACATAATATAAAAACACAGTGAGACATCTTCCCAATGTCTTTCTGATACAGGGCTGCCTTCCGATATCTTTGGAAAGTTGCATAGTTGCTTATCTGTTTGACATCTGGTGGGAGGGTGTTCCACAGGGAGGGCACCACTACTGAGAAGGCCCTCTGCATGTTTCCCTGCAATTTCACTTCTCACTGTGAGGGAGCTGCTGAAAGGCCCTTGGAATGGGACCTCAGTTTCCAGGCTGACAGATGGGGGTGGAGACGCTCTTTCAGGTATACAGGGCCTCGGCCATTTAAGGCTTTATTAGTCAGCACCAAAACTTTGAACTGGGTCGGAAACATACTGGAAGCCAATGTAGATCTTTCAGGAACAGTGTTATATGGGCCTGGTGGTCGCTCCTAGTCACCAATCTAACATCCTCATTCTGGATTAGTTGTAGTTTCTGAGTCACCTTCAAAGGTAGGCCCAAGTAGAGCAGGAGATAGCCAAAGCATGTACCACTCTGGAGAGTCAACATGCAGTCAGGTAGGATCTCAGCCAATATACCAGATGGAGCTGGTAGACAGACTTGACCTCTGTCTCCAGGCATAGCTGTCAACTTTTCCCTTTTTTAAAGCAAAATTCCCTTATTCCGAATAGGATTCCTCACAAGAAAAGGGAAAAGTTGACAGCTATGCTCCATGGACAGCTGTGAGTCCAATATGACCCCCAAGGCTGCACACTTGGTCCTTTAGGGGCACAGTTAGCCCATTCAGGTCCAGGGAGTCCCCCAGAAACAGTACTTCTGTCTTATCAAGGTTCATCCTCAATAACCAACCTCTAAATAAAGCTGAGGCTCCAATACTTTGGCCACCTCATGAGAAGAGAAGACTCCCTGGAAAAGACCCTGATGTTGGGAAAGATGGAGGGCACAAGGAGAAGGGGACGACAGAGGGCGAGATGGTTGGATAGTGTTTTCGAAGCTACCAGCATGAGGTTGACCAAACTGTGGGAGGCAGTGGAAGACAGGAGTGCCTGGCGTGCTCTGGTCCATGGGCTCACAAAGAGTTGGACACGACTAAACAACTAAACAACAACAAATAAAGCAGACCTCTGAATCCCACTCCTTAATAGCTTGATGACAGGTAACAAATGTCATGGCTCATCAGCAGGGTAGCCACATTAATACTATTATTATATGAAATCATTCCATTAAAATACACTCTAGAGATGAGGACAAACAAGAGGTGAAAATGGTTCAACAGTATGACAGTCATGGTGCAGTGCTCATTCCTTTTGTGCCACTGTTGCATCTGGACAAACAAGTTTTACAGGTTTTTGAAGTGCTGAAATGAATGTACAGATGATGAGCAACAATTCGTACCCTTTCAACTCTGCAAAAGCTGCTAGACATATTCCAGCCTGGAAAACCTAAGATGATTCCTTCTACTGAACCAGACAGCTGATCCATCTAGCTTTGAATTGTCTACACCGAATGGCAGCTGCCTCCAGGGTTTCAGATAGGAGTGTTTCCCAGCACTATCTAGAGATGGTGAAAATTGGATTTGGCATCTTTTCCATGCCAGGAGAAGTCGTTAGAGTGGGTTGCTTGCTATGGAACCAAGCTCCCAACAATGGCATCAGTGCTGCTTAATGGGCAGTGTGAGGGCTGGTGGGCTGTATAAGAGCCCACCAGCAGGACCACCAGATTGACTCTGCTGGTGCACCACCAACCTGAACCACCCTGTCCAGCTCCACAGAACCACAGCACCATCATGCTGGCCACTCCTGCCTTACAGAATCACTAAAATATACAATTCCTCCCTCTGCATTTTGTGAGAAGGGGAATGTTTTCCTGGTGTATATCTGTTCTTCCTCTTTAAAACTCCCAGGCAAATGTCATTCTTTACTAGGAACTAATTCATTTAGAGCTTCTCCAGAATTGGGCAGAAGGTCTTCCTTCTGGCACACTTCCTTCAGACATTGCTCAAATATCACAGGTGGTAAATGAGAAGTGCAGGCTGGGACAATGGAGGAGAGGAGGACATTCTCAAGTATTTGAAGGCTTGGTTACAATGGAAAATCCTCCTAGGCTCAAGAACAGGACGTAATGAGCCTTTCGTATTGAGTCTGACACTTCTTTTCTTAGTCCCCTTTTTATTAGTCCTCATTCGACTTCTTTTGACGGGATGCACGAATCCATTTCAAAAACAAAGATTAAGCCATCGTTGGCACAGATGTTTCAGCATTAGCCAGAAGGGCATAATGAAGCTATGCTGCAGCTTAGACAATGACAAGCACTTGAGAATTTTCCCCCCATCCATGCATGGGGGAGATAATGGGAGAAAATGCTGTACGTGGGCAGGGGGAGCAGACACAAAGTATTGCTTCAATTAAACAGAGGGTATGAAAGGCCATTTCTCCCTCTAATTTCAGTTCATGAAATTCCCTTTGAGTATTCTCTTGTCCATAAATATGAAAATATTTTTTTCTGCTACTACAATGTTTCAGAACAATTTGACCATGTGGTTACAGCTGTAGATGCTAAACTATTTCCTTTAAAAAAGATGAAGGAATAGTCATTTGGTGACATTAAGCATGTCCTTTAAATCTAGGATTAGTCTGGATGAGCCCTAAATGTGTAGAGTGGGGTGGGGAACCTGTGGCTCTCCCCGTAAGTTGTGGAACACCAACTCTTATCAGCCCCAGCCAGCAGAGATGATGGAACGTTTTGTCTAACAACATCTGGAGGGCCTCAAATTCTCCACCAATCCATGCACCGCTTCCAGGCCTGCTGAATACCTTGGATTCAGACATTGGATTTAATGTTTGCATAGGGCCTATGTTTAGAAAATTCAGTATGTATATGCATGAATGACAGGGTCACTTCCCATATTTTCTGTCAAATCAACTTTAATTCGCACAATTTGAATTACCGTATTTTTCGCCCCATAGGACGCACCGGCCCATATGACACACCTAGTTTTTTTTGGGGGGGGAATAAAGGAATTCCCCCCCCTTTACTCCCCCCCCCCAAACCAGGTCGGGGAATCTAAACCAGGTCGGGGAACAGCGGGATGGCGGCGCTGCGCCTCCCCGCTGTCCTCTGAGTTTGTGGGGCTGCCCAATGTCTGCCCGAAGCGCGGGGATCTCTGCTTCAGCGCTCCCCATGCTCCGGGAAGCAGGCTGCTATCCGCAGCCTAGAGAGCCCTGCAGGAAGTCCCGCAGGGCTCCCTGGGCTGCGGGTGTATTCCTAAGCGCCGGGTGCTCTGCTTTCAGCGCGCCCCGCGCTCTGGGAAGCAGGCTGCTATCCGCAGCCTAGGGAGCCATGCGGGAACTCCCGCGGGCTCCCCAGGCTTGCTGATAGCTTCCTGAAGCCTGGAGTGCGAGAGGGGTCGGTGCGCACTGACCCCTCTCACTCTCCAGGCTTCAGCGAAAGCCTGCATTCGCCCCACAGGACGCACCCAGATTTCCCCTTCATTTTTGGAGGGGGAAAGTGTGTCCTATAGGGCGAAAAATATGGTAGCTAATATGAAATGGAATCCCACCCACAAAACAGTGACAGTCACTCTGGAACCAGCTGCAGGTATCTGATTATGGTAGTGAGCTTCCCTTGGGGATGTGCAACCACCAAGGATAATAAGGCTATCAATGGCTACTAACCATGGTGCATATGTTCTGCCTCCAATATCAGAGGCACAGTAGCTGGGAATCCCAAGGAGGTGGAGTGCTATTGCTCTTAGGCCCCATGGGCCTCTGGTTCGCCACTGTGAGATTCTGGACTCCTGATCCAGCAGGGCTCTCCTCATGCTCTTAATAGGAAAAACAGTCACTAAGAACACCTATCTAAACACCCTTCCTGAACTTGATGTACTTATAGTAAGCCTGGAAGGATGCTTCTAGTCTGAGGGTGTGATATTGCTAAATGGGAGGAGCACCAGACTTATTTTTTGTTTCTTTGTGTTATGATATCATGAGCAATGGATGTTCAGCATTCAGTAGATATGTTAAGGGCAGGTACTGGGAAATAACAGGGGACAACTCCTGGAACATCAGGTTACCTGAAGCATGTGAGAGATTGTTTTTTGGATTGTGTTGAGACTGGAGCTCCCTGACTCATGGTTTAAACTCTGTGTTATGTAAATTATTTGTGAACTCACTATGTGAGTGAGGCCATGATAGCACTGGACAGATGCTTTTCTTAAGGGTGCTCTCATATGTTTATGAAAGTCTTGGTTCTACCTCATTTGGATTGCAATGTCTGGGGCAAGAGGTGAGTAGGACATATTTCATTATTGAAATGAAATGAAGACCTGCTTCCAAGAACCCAAATGTTCCTCTGGGGTCAGAGAAAGATGAGCCTCATCCCAATCAGGTTCTGACCTAGGCCAGAAGCACTCCCCAACTGGAAGCCCATGTGCTTCCTTTCAGAATGAGTGCATTCACCCTTCATGGTTGCTTTGATCATCTTCCTGAAGACAAGTGAAAATCAAAGTCAACCGTATGCAAGCAGCAGGAACATATAAATGTGTGTCTTCCATGTAAGGTTTGGAATGTCAGCTCTGCAAGCATTCCAAGCCACATTCCCATTTGATTTCTTTCATGTGTTTGGTTAATCTCTGAGCTTTATAAGATTAGCGAGCAAAATGTGATATTATGGAATGCGCAACTCCTTCACTCAGTGCCGACGCTGATGCTGTGAAATCAGGCTAAAACGACTAAAAGTGATACACATGGTGTTCATTTCGCACAGAGCAGCGTGAATTAGGAATAACTCTGCAGTGGTGTAGATTGGGTTGCTTGAGAAATCAACCGCACACTTGGAAGCGAACAATATGTTCAATAGTATTCGGCCATCACCCAAACAACTGACTTGATTATTATTTTTTAAAGCCCTGTTGGGCTTTATGCACAACAATTTCTCAAGCATGACAACTGGCTAAAGAAACAGGATGCAATAATATAAAGTATTACATTAAAGGGGGAGAGGCTGGGCCATAGGTACACTCCCACAGTTCAATAATAATAATATTGGTAAGGTGGGAGAGAAATTACACGGACAGGTACAATAAAAATGATTGCTTCCATGCCAGGATGACCAACCGAGGAAACAGCTTCAGCCATTTTAAATCAAAATGTTTGATGGAAAAAATAGGGTAAACAAACGAGTATACAAGCAAAGAAAACGTATCGACTGGTGGAATGGCTGTCTGACTAACAGATTATATGGTGATCTTCCCTGTACACTCCTCTGTTACCTGGAAGGATAGATGTCCTGAAATTCAGCCTTTCAGGGTATGTGACATAGGGATAGCTGTGGCATCATCTGGTAGTGCCATGCTGTTCCAGTAACATTTCTAAAGAAGGTCACTGTGGTCCCCGGACATTTAACGGTCTATTGATCCCTCTGCCACCACTGTGCTCTCTTCCCCGCTGCTACCAACTGGTAAAACACTGAGTCCAGTCAGTTGTTAAAAGTGAACAACAAAACCCAAGTTTATTTTACAAACATTAACAAGTTTATGGTTTCTCAGATAATATTCATGTCAGTAACTTAACTTTAGTTTCTTTACCGGCCTATACCTTCCTAATACCTTCCGAGTGATTATCTCAACTGTTTGACAGACTCCTCTTAACAAATTCTCTCACTCTCTCACACCAGACTAGCCTAACCCACACTTATCTTCTCTGTCTCTTCTAACTCCAGACTGTCTTCTCAACAACTCTAACTAACTAAAAAATCTCTGTGCTTAAACCTTATACACAGTTAAATCTGTCTCCTGGGTTCCCATTGGTTAGTCATTTTACAATTAGTTAACCCTTTCCCTATGAACCCAGTATGATGTCACACACATAGGAGGGCAAACACCACAGTCACCATTTCTAAAGAAGGTGAGCACAATAGCAATGCATGTGGCATCTCTAGGTGGGAGAGAACCCTGCCTGAAATTTTGGAGGGATATTGTCAGTCAGTGTAGACAATTTTGAGCTAGCTTGACCAATGGTATAAGGCTGACTTGTTATTAGGCCGTGTACTAGGTTCCTAAGTTCAATGTGAGCTTTTTCCAACAAAGATATACTTGTGGAGGAAAGTTCCACCTGTCATGCTGTGTGAAAAAGAAGGAGAAGCAGACTTCTCTTTCCTTAAGTGTCATGATTATGTAGAGCTAGACAAGATGAAACAAAGAACCACAGCTGTCACTGGAAGGATGCGCAGAGCAGATATTAATGTGGTTGTTGTCTTGACAAAGAGAAAGCTTCCCTCCCTCTCTCACACACACTCAGCTGACAAATAAAATAAAAATCTTCTGAATCCAGAAATCAAGTCTAAAGAGGAGGCTCAATCCAAATAACTGTTCATAAAGTAATGAAGTCATCATTGGGTGTGTATGATGATAGGATATAAATGCATGCAAAGTGGCTGGTATGGATGACAGATGCAAGCAGCAGTCAGCATAGGCTGGATGTCTGATTAGAAGGGCTTAAAGGAAGTTTAATTTCTGGTTTGGTACACACAGATGTTTTTGTGCACAGAAGAGGAATGTTCATTCTGCTCAGCCAATAACTCTTGCACATCTGCCGGCAGTCGCTGTAAGGCCACCTTCCCATCTGCGGAGGTGTTATGTTGCTGGCCTCTCGGGCTATAATCCTGTGGCAACTATAGCTGAACTTATTTATTTCAATCTCTTCTATATGCTAATCTACTTCATTTCAGAAATAGGTCTGTATACTTTCAAACAAGAACCAGGTTTGTTGTTGTTGTTGCTTAAAGTCCAATATAAACTGCCAAAGCATAAAATCCATAATCAACTGATAACTGTGCTTTACAGCAGAGCTCACCAACCTTTCTGAACCTATGAGGGTGTTTGGAAAGCAAATAAATGGTTGTGGGCACCACAATACCCATTTCATAGAAATCCCACCCCACACAAGCAAAATGTCTTCACTGCACAGGGCAGTCAGTGTGGTGTAGTGGTTAAGAGCGGTAGACTCGTAATCTGGGGAACCGGGTTCGCGTCTCCGCTCCTCCACATGCAGCTGCTGGGTGACCTTGGGCCAGTCATACTTCTTTGAAGTCTCTCAGCCCCACTCACCTCACAGAGTGTTTGTTGTGGGGGAGGAAGGGAAAGGAGAATGTTAGGCGCTTTGAGACTCCATCGGGTAGTGATAAAGCGGGATATCAAATCCAAACTCTTCTTCTTCTTCAGTCTTGTCACCCACTAGGCAGATACAGTTAGGGCAATGCCAAAATGCCCCATAATGCCTCAGGGTTAAAGTTCTCCAAATCATAAACTGTCATTCCTGCATGGACTAAAGGCCCGATTAACAAAGAATTTCACCACTCCAAAACTTACTCCCAACAGTGTGGAGAAGGTGAAAGAGAGTCTTGGGCCAATTGAGGGGTCCTGCAACTGGTGAAGCCCACACAGCAGAAAGGAGGGTGGGTGCCATAGCAGAAAAGAGGTGAGGTTTTAGGGAGGTGCAGGAATATATATCCCTATCCACTCATGCCACCCCAATACTCCTCCCCAAGGAGAAACCAATGGAGTCATCCCCTGGGATGACTGGTGTGTAGCAAATTTGCCCTCACATAAGAGTGGGAATGGCCTTAGAAAAGGGATAAAATAGTTCTCTCACACATCCTAAATTATCCACAATATTTTATATGCTCCTTTTATTAATAGTTTTCAGTTTCTCAATAACTACTACATCTTTTCCATTTCTTTTATGTAAACTTACCAGCTATTCCAGATGAGGTGTGGGGTTAATCAGTAAAGATCACTTGAATATTTTTGCACATTACATTCTATTCCATTTTCACCAGTCTCATGAGATATAGCTAGGGTTTTTCATTCAATTTGTTTTTTTAAAAAAAGGATTACTGCAAAAGCAAAACCAGTCACAAAATTGAAATGAAATACTGTAACAAGAAACTGACATGATTTGTTACATGATAACATTGATTAAAGGCAGGAAGAGAACTAAGCTGCAGTCGTTCTTTGAGGAATGCAGGAAAATGGGGCTGAAATGATTAATTAAGAAATGCTGAGAAACTGAATTTTGTGTTAACTTTCAAACGACTGATTGGTATAATTAAGACGGTACAATATAGAACTCTTCATGAGTCAGATAAGTAAAAATGATATAAAAGAAAACTTACCATTCATATGGCGGAGGGGAAGGACGAACCACGATCCAACATTGTACATGTCACTGTGCTATTTTGTAAATGGTGTTTTGGTGTTGTGGCCTGTAACTCTATAAACCAAGAACTAAGTGTTCTTAAATTGGAATCTGGGGGGCAATTTTTTTGGAGCTGTCATGTTCTGAAATGGATGATTCTATTAACAAAGGCACAGGTGGCAAACCATGATAGTGATCGCTTCTGGATTACATTGTATTGTTGAATCTTGCTAAGATCAGAACATTGGTGATATTACATAGGTATACTGTGCTGATAAAAGACCTGAGACTAACAGTGAAATCCTAGGTGTGCCTGCTCAGAAGTAAAGCCTACTGAGTCTAGTGAGGCTTACTCCCAGGTAAGCGGGCTTAGGACTGAAGACTAAGCCTGTAACCCTAAACACGATATTACTGACTGTAGTGGACTGCTTGGTTGTGCTGTGCTGCTCATCTAACCTAACTTATCTCTGGTTACGTCATTGCTGCATATTTAGATGGAAAGGGGAAGGAGCAAGGTGACAGAGATGCTCTACTCCCTCCAGTTGCTTCACCACTATATGCTTGAATGGAGAGGGGACAGGGTGGTGGGGCTGCTGACCTCCCTCCGGTTTTGCCACTGCTGCATACTGGGACAGAGAGGGGGAGTGGTAAGTTGGTGGAGCTGTGCTGCTCACTTGACCTCTCCCTGGTTGTGTTGCAGTTACATACCAGAGGCGCAAGGTTGGTGCAGGGCAAATGTGCCAGCAGAGCCAATTTGGCACCCCTGCTGGTGTGTTAGCACCATGCTGACCTCACTGCCACCTCAATCCCACCCCCCTTTTCTGTTCCATTATGCAGCAATGATGCAAGAGTAAGGAACAGAAATGTATCTTTTAAATGCACAGAGATAGGAGCCTCAATCCTTCCTGGCTACTGCTTCTGAAAATTATCCTCAGCAACTTGAGAGTGTCGGGCAGCTCTCCAGGCACCAAAGCCCTGACAGAGTCCCCCAGCAACCTGGATTTACCTGGTGGTGACAGTGCTAAACAATCATTTTCATTTTGGGCAAAAGATTCCTGCATTTGCAAGGGGTTGGTCTAAAGGACCCTCATGGTCCCTTCCAACGCTACAATTCTTTGATTCCATGATAGTATGTCTGCAGCATAGAATTGTTCTGGGGCACTGTGGGAAATTAAAATGGAGAAGGTCTACTAGAGGGACCTTTGCCAAGCACTTCCTCATGTGGGGAGCAGGCCCTGAATATTGCAATTTTCTAAAGTGAAAGTGCAGTTCAAAAACCAGTTTGGAATTAAGTTGGGCTTATTTATATTTTTTCTGGAGAGTGCCAGACCCCTGAATGTAATCTCGCTAGGTACTGTCTCCTATGTCCCAGTAAGATGAGAGGACAGAGGAATGCAGTTCAGTGCACCACAGTGTACTGCATAGTCTGATTTTCCAGGAACTCTGGGGTGAAATAGCACATGTTAGGTCTAGTAACGTTTTGTAGCAGTATTTCAGTTTCTGGAGTCTTGGGAATTGCCCTTACTTTTTACAACACACTAGCTCAAAGTCTGACGATTTACCAGATGGACTGCTTGTCAAAGAGAAGCAGGCCATTCCAATATCACTTTGTTTCCTCCCCTGAGTAGCATAAATACCCTTTTACTTAATGATTGCATAAGATGAGCCTTCATCTACATTACACAGAGTACTTGTGGATTTTCCTTATATGTACAAGAGATGCAGGCATGTGGCTTTCCTGTGTAAATCCATACGCTCACCATTAACTCAAGAGGGAGGTGAACAAATAAGGTTGCTGTCCACAGAAATTGTTTGGAATCATCCAGATCCTGAAGTCATCTTGAAACGTGACCGGGAGTGGAGGAGAGGAAAACAAAGCCACGAAACAATGAATACGAACCTTGAGATTTATACGCATATAAGAGAAATTTATCATTACAAAATTACAATCAGGCCAGACTATTCAGATCTGTATCACTATTCACAACCAGGTGTTTACAACACTTTTTGGATTTTTTAGTACATGTGGTGCAGAACTGTATATGTTCGAGGTCTTTAGAGTTATATTGGTTTTCTACCACATTAACTGTCATGGTTCCCCCTGAATGATGCTAGGAATTCTCAAATGGAAATCCCTAGCTGCTGTCACAGAGCAATTCACAGTTTGTATCTGAGAGACAGTATATATGTTGCATTATACATTGGTTGCTATTTTGTTTTGTTTTACTCATATGCCTTCATTTATTTTTTAAAAAAAACTGCTCATACTTTCTAACATGCCTCAGACAATAATCAGGGCATGCATTTTTCAGAGCCGTGCTTCTGTGCGAGTCACATGACTCACGCAAGAGTGCAGCCCAGCAAAACGTGCATCTTTTGGGGCTGCACTCTTGTGGGAGCCAAAATGGGACATCTCGGGATCCAATCAAAAGCCGGTAGCTTCTGTAATTCCAGGATGTCTAGCTTAATGTGGAACAGTTGAGCGGTATGCAAAACTGATTTGGATGGCTATTCCTGCCCCCCCCCCCATTTTATTTTCCCAGTATGTCCCAGACATTGTGTTGTTCTAGAACATTCAAGGTGGAGGGGTCACTGACAGCCACCATTTTGTATGGTAGTCTCCATTTCCCCCAATAATGCTTCAGAACAGTGCAAAGGCCCAGGCATTCTGGGCAAATAAAATAGTAGCCACCAGGAATACCATGACTAGAGACAGATGAGCTACTCCTAATTGGAGAGGAAATTGAACTTAATGAGTATTCAATTCTGAGGTCAAAGAGTACAGCTTTTGGGTCCTCCTTTATGGCTACTATCATGTACCCTGCAATTATTGGCAGCTTTTTATTATTATTAAATGGCAATGTTTATGTTCTGCTTAATTGACAATAGCCTCCACTAGGCAAATCTCCAGGCCCGGATGGACTATCCTCCAAATATTATAAAGTTTTGAAAGACTTTTTAATTCAACCGTTAACGGAGGTTTGTAATGAAATTATGGAGGGGAAAAGAGCGCCGGAATCGTGGAAAGAAGCTTATATCACGCTTATACCGAAAAATGAGACTGAAAAGTCACAACTTAAGAACTTCCGCCCCATATCCCTACTTAATGTGGATTACAAAATTTTTGCTGACATTTTGGCTAATAGATTGAAGAAGGTCTTAGCTGAATTGATACATAAAGACCAAGCTGGCTTTCTCCCAGGCAGATATATGTCAAATAACACGAGGAACTTGATTGACATTTTGGAGAAGTTACAAGTTAACATTAATACAAAAGCTGTCCTGATTTTTATTGACGCGGAGAAAGCCTTTGACAATATTTCTTGGACTTTTATGAGGAAAAATCTACAAGGGATGGGGGTGGGAGAAAGGTTTGGAAATGGTATAGGTGCGATTTATTCGGAACAAAAGGCAAAATTAATAGTGAACAACGCAGTTACAGAAGAAGTTAAGATAGAGAAAGGGACACGACAAGGCTGCCCAATTTCCCCTCTGCTTTTTATTTCAGTCCTGGAGGTTTTGCTGAACATGATTAGAAGGGACCAGCAAATTAAGGGTATACAGGTCGGAGCTAAACACTACAAATTGAAGGCATATGCAGATGACCTAGTTTTGACATTGCAGGAGCCGATCCCTAGTACTAAAAGAGCTTTGGAAATAATACAAGAATTTGGTCAGGTGGCAGGTTTTAAACTGAATAAATCAAAAACTATGGTCTTGGAGAAGAACCTGACAGTGATGGAGAAGGAGGGGTTTCAGGGAGAAACGGGTTTGTCATTGGTGAAAAAAGTGAAATACTTAGGGGTGAACATGACTGCTAATAACGTTAATCTATTTAAAGACAATTACGAGAAGTGTTGGTCAGAAGTGAAAAAAGATCTTGAAATTTGGACAAATTTGAAGCTTTCCTTATTGGGTAGAATTGCGGTTATCAAAATGAATGTATTGCCAAGAATGTTGTTTTTGTTTCAGACTTTACAAATTATTGACAAGATGGACTGTTTCAAGAAGTGGCAAAAGGAAATATCTAGATTTGTCTGGCAGGGCAAAAAGCCCAGAATAAAATATAAAATCCTTACCGATACTAAGAACAGAGGGGGGTTTGCCCTGCCGGACTTTAAGTTATATTATGAAGCAGCAGCTTTCTGCTGGCTGAAGGAATGGCTACTTCTTGAGAACACGGACATTCTGGACCTAGAAGGTTTTAACAATGCTTTTGGGTGGCATGCGTATCTATGGTACGATAAGGTTAAAGCTCATAAAGGTTTTAGAAACCATATTGTCAGGAAAGCACTATTTAATGTCTGGACAAGATATAAAGATTGGTTGGAAAATAAGACTCGTAGGTGGCTGTCGTCAATGGAGGCCAAAGCTGTGAAAAAGCTTAATATGCAATCTAAATGGCCTAGATATTCAGAAATTTTGGAACAAGAAGGAGATAGACTGAAATTGCAGAGTTATGAGAAACTTAAGAACAAGGTACAGGACTGGTTACACTACTTGCAGATAAGAGAGGCCTATAATTTGGACAGGAAAAATGGTTTCCAGGTGGAAAAATCAAAGTTAGAAACTGAACTGTTAGAACCCAATGCTAAGACACTGTCGAAAATGTACGATCTGCTGTTGAAATGGAATACTGAGGATGAGACGGTCAAGTCGGCTATGATAAAATGGGCACAAGACATTGGTCATAATATTATGTTTGCTGACTGGGAACGGTTGTGGACCACCGGTATAAAATTTACGGCATGTAATGCCTTAAGAGAAAATATTATGAAAATGATGTATAGGTGGTACATGACACCAGTCAAGCTTGCTAAGATTTATCATTTGCCCGACAATAAGTGTTGGAAATGTAAAGAGACTGAAGGTACATTCTTTCACCTTTGGTGGACGTGCCCAAGGATTAAGGTGTTCTGGGAAATGATCTACAATGAACTGAAAAAGGTATTTAGATATACTTTCTTGAAGAAACCAGAGGCCTTTCTCCTGGGCATAGTCGGCCAATTGGTGCCAAAGAAGGACAGAACCTTTTTTATGTATGCTACAGCAGCAGCAAGAATACTTATCGCAAAGCATTGGAAGACGCAAGACCTACCCACCTTGGAAGAATGGCAGATGCAAGTAATAGACTATATGGAACTGGCAGAGATGACCGGCAGAATTCGAGACCAAGGAGAAGAGCAGGTGGAAGAGGACTGGAAGAAGTTTAAGGTTTATCTACAAAGACATTGTAAAATCAATGAGTGTTAAGGGCTTTGAAAATGTAATGAAGGGGTTCTTGCGACCAAGATGAGTAGAATGTAATGGGAAGGATAAAAGTTGAGTATAAGCAATTGATGATTTGCTGAATTAGCTTTTAAAAATAAGAATACAAGAAGGGAAGGTGGGTGGAAGCAAAGAAAATAAGGTACTGAAAGTTACAATGCAAGAAAAAGTATCTTTTTAGTGTTATTTTTATATTTTACTCTTTTTTTCTTTTTCTTTTTGGTTTTCTCTTGTTTTTGATGTTTGTTATATGAATTGTTGTTCTTTTTGTTTTTCTGTTGAATGTTTGTTTGATGTTGTTAATGTTTGAAAATTTGAATAAATATTATTATAAAAAAAATAATAATTGACAATAGCCTCCAAGCAGTTTGCAAAAAGCATACAGGGTTGCCATATTTTGAAGAGCAAAAAAGAGCACACATTTGCCGACTTCTGCTTCTAACTATGGATCGCTCTGATGACTCAGCCCATGAAAAAAGAGGGTGTGTCCTGGAAAAAGAGGACATATGGCAACCCTACAATATAATATTTTCAGTTAAAATACTGATTGAAAAAGAACATTAAAAGCAAATTGCATAAACTTCATGTCTCCTCTCTCTCTATTTTCTGGTTCCTTGCTCCTGTCATGACAACCCCTGGCAAAAACAAAAAGCAAAAATGAAAAAAAATGAAGAATTCTTTTAAAACCTGATTCCGATACATGTGACGTTTCCTAGGCTAGGCCCCCAACAGAAGTAGAGTTAACTGACGATGAAAAAGCAATTTCAGAAGGCAGGTTTGAAAGTGCAGAGGAGGCAAACAGATTATGTGTTTCCCTCATAACAGTAAATTCTTATAGTGTGCTAGTTAACAGGCATAAAATAACAGAGATGGTATGGACTACTGCTATATATATATATATATATATATATATATATATATATATATATACTAAATTACCATCTGCTTTGCAGCAAACGCTGAAAGCTTAACCTGAAGCTTATCCATCACCAGCTGGAGCACTCATTGAAAATCAAAATCAAAATGTAAATAAACAATGAACCTGCACCAAATCTACCACTTATCTGAGCCTTCTTCTAATAGAATTTCTCCAGAGCAGCTTTCCATTTTTCACTTTGTGGACATATTGCATTGAGAATATTCTGAAATAGCTCTCTATACTGCATGCAGTCAATCCAGTTTGGGTGTAAACTTAAAGCACTGAATAATTCCCATTAAACAAATTTTGCTCAACAGTGCAATTTTATACATGTCTCTTCAGAAGCAATTCCCATTGAGTCACTCCTAGGTTAAGCATGCACAGAACAGCAGTCTAAGTCTGCTAAATACAGTGGTACCTCGGGTTAAGAACTTAATTCGTTCTGGAGGTCTGTTCGTAACCTGAAATTGTTCTTAACCTGAAGCACCACTTAATGGGGTCTCCTGCTGCCACTGCGCCGCCGCTGCACGATTTCTGTTCTCATCCTGAATCAAAGTTCTTAACATGAGGTACTATTTCTGGGTTAGCGGAGTCTGTAACCTGAAGCGTATTTAACTCGAGGTACCAATGTAGTTTAAACTGGGAATGGTAACCAAACAGTACTGAAAGGAAAATGCAATTAAAGTTTGTATGTGTGTGTGTGTGTGTGTGTGTGTGTGTGTGTGTGTGTGTAGGGGTGTGTGTGTGAAAGGGAAACATGAAATGTTGCTTGGATGAAGTAATGTTCAGCCTCCAGAGCACTGAGGAGTTAAAAATGTCTGATGATGGATTCAGGATAGATATAATTCAAGGATGCACCACACCCAACTATGGCCTGCTTAGCATGGCTTAGCGAGACTTCACAAATGAGCGGGCTCCTGGAGAGGAGCTAGCAGCCACTGTGCTGCTTCCTAGCCCCTTCTGCTGTCACATTGTGCTGAACTAAGCCAAAGTTTGGGCTCATGATTAAGCCCACTAACCATGAGTTGTAGCCAACTCACGTTCGTGCCATCCAAAGTTTGGCTTGTGTCATGTGAACCATCTCCATCCATCTACTCTGTTTGGTTCCTGCTCTTACTCCAAGAAGGTCAGTGCTGCTCTGAAGTTTTAATCTCTGACATTTCACATTTTGTATGTTTTTATTTTGTAAGCTGCATTGGGACCCAGATAAGCAAGGTATACATTTTTAAAAAAATAAAAATAAACGCAGCTTAGAAAAAAAGCACTGCATCTAAACCATTGGCCTTCCCCCCCCCTTTTGTTTGCCAATTGTTCTACTACTGCACTTGCTTTATCCACAATTCGCAAGGGCCATTCAAGCAGTCAGTTTCAGACCTCCAACATTACTTATATAAAAATGTTAATATGGAAGTTAAAGGTGTCTCCAGAGAAACTAAATGAGTTCAGATTGTATCTATTAAAGTCCTATTTAGCCAAAGAAGTGAGGCAATTAGGAGAGCACATTTGCCTCTAATGAAATAACTGTACGTGGGGGGGGGGGGGAGTTGCTAACGAAGTATGTATGCTACCAAATAATATAGTTACCAGTTGAACTGATCCAATTTTGCATACTGAAACTTTCTAGGAAATGATTTTCCATAGGGTTGAGAGGTTGAAAGCTCCTTGCACACAAAGAGAAGAGTGGTAGTTTTCTTTGTTTTGAGAGTTTTTGTTAAATTGTGATTCAATCATATCATTCACATGCATTCTCAGTGGTCCTGTTCAGGAACAACGGCCCCATACGAGTTGGCTGCATATGGTGGATCATCTGAGAGTTGAGAGGTAAAGCCCTACATAATCCAAACAATTTAAAGTGCTTAAAGCATTTTTTTAAAAAAAATGAAATAAAATTGAAATGAGCTAGTGGAATCCATATTTGAGGAGATTTGTTCCATCAAATGTCAGAGAGATGAGAAGCTGTGCCCCCAATGCTCATATGAAATGAGCCATATTGCCTTTTGTATTATGTTTCAGCAGCAGTTTGCCCCACATCAAAAGCTCCTCATGCAGCAAGAACCAATTTACTAAACATGCCGGTCATAATTATTTTTAATTGTAGTCATATGTATATGTTCCTATTTGGTGGAATATTTGATGAGATCATTTTTCATCCTAGGAGGCTGATTTTGATGATAATGCAAAGCGATGGCAGTGGCTGAGCTACGGATAGTGGCAAAAATCACCAGGGAAAGCACTGATTGTTATGCTTACATTTTGCTCTGTCTGTGTACTGTATGATGCAAAGCAATAGGAGAGGGATGCTTCGGTCTGCCATTCTGCTGCAGAGACCGGGAATCAGGAAATAAGCAGACAGCTTTGGCCTGATTTGGACATTCCATTATATTCATTTGAATAGCAGATGCAAGGCTGACTCAGACATCTGCTTCTCCTCTAACAATGCAATACATTATCATATGCATACATGTGTGTCTTGGGCCAGCCCCAGGTGACTGCCAGTGATTCTGCAAGGTCTTGGAGAAAGGTCTTTCTCAGGCACTTGCCACCCAATTTTTAATCTGGGGTTGTTTGAGGATGTGTCACTGAGCTGTGTCCACCATGCTTTGTCCACCATGTCTGAGTCCTTGCCCTGTCATGGTCTGATATCAGGTTTACACACAATAACAGCTTTCCTCAACCTGGTGCTCTCCAGATATTTTGGACCACAACTTCCATCAACTCCAGCCAGCCCAGTAAAATGGTGATCTCAACCCTTTCACCCAAAAATCTAGTCTTGGTTTTTCCCATCCTGTGTTCACTTCACTGCTCTTTCTCTGTGTTTGTTTGTTGTACCTATTGTTAAACAACTGGGATTCAGAAATCCTCAATGATCTATTGCAAATCACCCTGAGATCTATCCCTAGATCCTGATCTATCTTCTGAACACCCTACATTAGAGCACCTAAATGTAAGCTAATATATTGATGGCACTACACAAATAACTGCACATTCATTCAGGTCTTTTCTTTTAAGATTATTGAGAATAGCTGGCTAGTATATGGTACAGACGAGGAAACCATCCAAAGAAGGTGATTTGGACAAATGTCACTTGTCCCAAAATGTGAAAGGCCAAAGCACAATGAATAGGGCCGTCTTGACCCAGGGGTGCAAGAGGTGTGGGGCACCTGGGCACTGAATTCTGGGGGGCACCAAATGTATAACTACTGTATACCGGTCCCTCTTGATCGGTGGCAGTGAAAAGCAATGGAGCAAAAGTCCCCGCCCCCCTCCTCCGTCACTCTGATACTCCATAGTGTCAAATATTCCCGATGAGTCAGGAAACAAAAGCTGCATCATTATTACAGGTGAGCAATTCCCTCCCCCTAAAAAAGGTCAACAGCTTTGGTTCCCCCCTCCCCCAAAAAGCTAATTTGTTAATTTGGGGGCGCTGGGCAGATATTTGCACCCCGGCAGCGCATATGCTAAAGACGGCCCTGACAATGGAGGTTGGTTATGATCTGAATTAGGCTCAGCCATTGTGCGTACCTTTAAAATTTTGTGGTGCTGTAAAAATGAAAAAGTTTAGGAGTTGCAAAGGCAACCTTTGGGGATTTTTCCAGGCACAAATCTTCCAGTAATATGGAAAGCAAGTGCAGACGGCTTGCCAGGATTTTCTGCATTGAGTCAAACACAATGAAAAACACCATATGGGTGAAATAAATAGAGCATATTAGGGGGATGTGCCAAGCAAATAACAACAATGGGGAGAAAAGGGGAGCTAAGACCCAAATCATGACTAAAAACTGATAGAGGCAGTCAAGCAGACAGGGTAATGATGACACATATTGTATATGAGAGGAGCATAGGCAATTAAAACAGGGACAGGGAATAGTTTGTACATTGGGGAGCAGGAAAAATTAGATTTGCTTTATCAGTCAACACAACTGCTTTTCACTCTATTGTATGCACAATTCCTTCCCTCTTCCATTTAGAGTTTTGGTGCCAAGTAGAAAATTAAAATTAATTGACTATACTAGAGCTCTCTCTCCCTCTCTTTGTGTGTCTGTCTTCAGCCCCATAGGTATGGCCCAATAAGAAAACTATAGAAGGGGATATATTCAGGTTTTGTGAAATTTCTTTTCGAAGCAATGTTCAGTAGAGACATAGGCCTCAGCGGCGTAGCATGGGTTTTCAGCACCCGGGTCAAGGCAAGTAATTTGCGCCCCCTAACCCGGGGCAAGGCAAGTAATTTGTGCCCCCTAACCCCTAACCTGCCGCCACTGCCAGCTTCTTCTTTGCTGCTGCCTGGGCTGGGGTATTTACGGTAAGGTAGCCACGGCGGCGGCGGCAGGTTCGTGTCAGGTGATCTGAGGCGAGTTGCCGCTGGCGCTGCCGCCCAAACGACACCGCTTGCCTGGAGGAGGAGGGCAGAGAGGCGAGGAAAATGCAACATGGCCCAGCAGCTGCAGCAGCAGCGGGGCTGTGAGGAGGGGCTGCCTGGCGCGCCCTCCGCGGCCCTGACGCGCGGGGACCGCGGCGAGCGCTGAGAACCGCTGCCAGCTCGTCGGTTCCGCGGGACATGGGGCTCTGCTACAGCCTGCGCCCGAGGCTCTTCGGCAACTCCGGAGGCGGCGAGCGCGCCCCCCCCCAGATGTTGCGCCCGGTGTGGCCGGCCCCCCCTGCACCCCCCACGCTACGCCACTGATAGACCTGGTTTGTTCAGTCCAGGACCAGGCAGCCTCAAGCCTGGGGGCTGAATGCATCCTTCCAGACCTTTCTATCTGGTCCTCAGAATTCTTCCCAAGCCACACCCTGAGCATTATCCCTTGTCTGGGTGGAAAAGAAAGAGGGTGCATGAGTATGCAGAAACCAGACTACTGTACAAAGGTAAAATTAACTTTTGTTGTTCTGCCCCCTTTTACCTCTGACCCATCGTTGGCATGTGGCCCTCGGAAGGTTGATCAGAAAGAAATGTGGCCCTCAGGCTGAAAAAGATTCCCCAACCCTGGTTCAGGCAAGCTGCTTCCATAGGATCCATTTACGCACTGTAGGAAGCTGTTCTCTGAGTATTGTTGTTGTTTAGTCGTTTAGTCGTGTCCGACTCTTTGTGATCCCATGGACCAGAGCACGCCAGGCCCTCCTGTCTTCCACTGCCTCCCGCAGTTTGGTCAAACTCATGTTGGTAGCTTCGAGAACACCATCCAACCATCTCATCCTCTGTCGTCCCCTTCTCCTTGTGCCCTCCATCTTTCCCAACATCAGGGTCTTTTCCAGGGAGTCTTCTTTTCTCATGAGGTGGCCAAAGTACTGGAGCCTCAGCTTCAGGATCTGTCCTTCCAGTGAGCACTCAGGGCTGATTTCCTTCAGAATGGATAGGTTTGATCTTCTTGCAGTCCATGGGACTCTCAAGAGTCTCCTCCAGCACCATAACTCAAAAGCATCAATTCTTCGGCGATCAGCCTTCTTTATGGTCCAGCTCTCACTTCTCTGAGCATACGGTCCCACTTTTAACCACTGTCGTCACAAAATATGCCACCATAAGTCACAGAAATCAGAACTGTTGTGCTGGCAGAAAAAAATGCATCCCATACTGCCAGTGGCTCACAAACCACAGTTTAGGGATCGTGTACATAGCTTCATTTTTGCTTAAACCACGGTGGCACAATAGTTTCTGGTATGTTTATCAGAAAGCTCTTGCCTCCTTTTCCTCATTGCCTTTTGAGGAATATTGTTTTTAATTACACCTTTATTCCATGAAGAAAATACATGAGCTGTCCCATCCAAGCACCATCTAGATCCTATCCTGCTTATTTTCAAGAAGGTTGCTGCATCACATGCCCTCAGGCCTTAGCTCTGAGAACTTTCTCTGGTAAAAGGAAGTAGCACATATATTCCTTGCTTGAGATCCTAAACCGTGCAGAGCTACCTGCCACCTGTCTACTTGTCTACAACCAGCAGCAACGCTCAGAACTGGGAAGCCAGGTGAGCAACACCACTCTCCTTGCCTTACTGGGCATTCCCATCTTGTGTCTACCAACAAATTACATGGTTGGTATTCCTTCTTGCCACACATATCATAATGCTCAGAATCAAACAATTCATCTCAGGAAACTATTGCAGCAATCAATCCAGGACTGATGACGATGTAACTCCTCGTATTAGCGTGCCATGAAAGTGACACCAAGATACCCAGCGAAGTCAATGAACTGTGTGCATTTCTGTCTACTTATCAAGGTCACCAGTGAATGATGTGGTGGATTCTGAATCAGCCTTCCTGAGGGTAGCTGAGTAAGCCAATGAAGAATGGAGTTTTAAGATATGTCCAATTAAACAAACAGCAGTAATGGAAACCACCTTATTCCTGGCAGTTGGTTGAGGCTACTCATCTTCAGGTAAGAAAACAAGCCTGGGCACGAGTCTTTTCCCCGAAAAAAATATGCACCATCAAAGATCTTGCTAGACAAGATGCTCAGCTCATATCCCTAAATCACCTCAAACCACCTTATTGCCACTTTATACCAGTGAAAGAAGGCGAGGAGCACTCTGAGCCAGAGAAGATTATCTGCTAAGGGCAGGGCATGATGTTCAGTTTGTAATAATCTGAACCTTGCAAGCAGGACAAATTCGTATTTTAGCTGCTGGTGAAATCTTCTCCTCCTCCATGTTCCAGAAGTTAATGAAGGGTCAAGGACAGAAATGTTGCACCGCTGTTTACGCAACACCGGCCCAATGCTTTTTTTTCAGTGGGTACTCAAGGGTATGTAGTACCAGCACCTCCCCCCCTTGTTAAAAATATGGCACTTACCGTAACAACTTCCCAGCACTGTAAGACATGCATGTGCGGAAGAAAAGCCAATTTTTTCGGGGGGAGGATGATGTTTGGAGCTGATTGGAATATTCCTTATGGTTTCTTGTGACTGTTCAAAATAGATCATGTCTAGCGTAGCTACATTTGTAAGTGCAGTTCCTGGCAGAGCCAGAAATTTGTGGCATGGCAGGGAGAATTGAGGTACATGGTATTCAGGAGCTGGCCCTGGCTTGAAGACGGTGGTTGCGTACACACTATAAATTTAAAGCACATTCCAAACACGATCTTTCCATGAAGGAATACTGGACATTGTAGTTTACTCTTCAGAGAGTTAAAATTTCCAGCAGCCCTTAGCAAACTATAGTGCCCAGAATTCTTTGAGGGAAAGAATGTGCTTTGAAGATGCTCTAAAGGGTTATTGTGTACACCACTTTAGTCAACGATCTAGGGTGCCCTGCCTCCCAACCACCTAGGCTAGTGTTCATTGGCTAGGGCCACCAGGCACGGACCAGAGTGGAAACTGTGCCAGTTAAACTGTGGCCTTGGTTCAGGCGGAGGCCAATATGTGTTGTGATATTTACTATTTTGACATCTCAAAATGGCTTATATCCAACATCCATGATAATTCTGCATATTTTACTCAAAGCTGGTGAGTATGCTCTTCAGGCTTTAAAAAGTCATTTTCCTACTACACACCAGCAAAGACAGGAGTTACTGTATTCTCAGTATTAAGTGACAGGCTTACACATCTTCAGAATTTGGTTCCTAAATATTGCACAGCATGAAATATATGCAAAGCATCCCAGGAGAAACCATAAGTCCTATTACCTAGTGAATATGCATATGACTGTCAGTGAAAACTTGTTGCTGTGATTTCTGAAAAGCTTTTACAGGGAAAATATAGCTTAATGGTGTAAAAATCTACTGCCTGCGGAGAAATGCTACACCTTTTAATTTTGTATTGCAAGCGTAGTTGATAATTTATCAAAAACAGACGGTAATCTTTCAGTCTTGTTAATGAAGTCTGTGTCTTGTTTGAGTATCATGTTGGAGCCTTTATCCTATTATAATTAATGAGCACTGATTATTTGTTGTTCTTTTTGTCATTTTTGACTTCATAGCTGCAATTGCACGAGATTACTGATAGAAACCGTAGCCATTGCACAGTGTTTCAATGCCTAAATGTGCATTCGTTCCGGTCACTTTGTGGGATCAATATCAGATTCCTTAGTCTGCATACATAGTTTTAAAAAAGAGAGAGAAGTAAAAGATCCCTGGATGGTTAAGTCCAGTCAAAGGCGACTATGGGGTGTGGCACTCATCTTGCTTTTCAGGCCAAGGGAGCCGGCGTTTGTACATAATATCCTTAAAAAAAAAAAATCTTTCTTTTTCATTCATTACATACATCTCAATTTATTAACATTTAGTATATATTCCTCCCTCCCTCCCCTCCAGGGCTTCCCCCAACTTCCGCTTCTGGTTTGTTTCTCTTTTCACCCACTTTGCTATCTCCTAACAGAAAGAGTTATTAATAACATAACAGCAAGCCTAAAAACATAAAAATAAAAGTAAATACACTATAATATTTCACTATTTTCTAAACATACTAATAATGTGAATGTTTATTTAAATCCTGCCATCAAGTCTATTGACTTTCTTTGTTCCTGCAAATATAATATAAATGGTTCCCATTCTTTTTCAAAGTCGCTGTTGTCTTTTTCTCTTAATCTATCTGTCATTATTGCCAGTTCTGTATAGTTCACCAACTTCTCTTGCCATTGTTCTTTAGTTGGCATTTCTCCAGTCTTCCAGTTTTGTGCAATCAACATTCTTGCTGTTCATTTGTACATACTATCCTGTTTGTAGCACAAAAATGTTTTTCTCAATCCAGACTCATTTCTGCTCATCACCAACATGCTGTTTTCTCTCTAGGTTGATTCCATAGCCTGCCATCCACAAGGGTGGATTTGGTACTTGATATGCATTTGAAAACCCTCCCCTTGATTAGGTTATCCACCCCTCTTCCTCTCTGCCCATGCTGCAGGTGAATGAAGAAGGACGTTGTGGCTGCTATCTTGCTATACACCCACCCACAACATCATTGGGCAGGTAAGGATATACATACATGTAATGATTTGTGGGCTGGAAAGGTGACATGAGGAGGACGCAACAGGACAGGCACTCACCCTTCTATGTCCCCCTCCAATAAAAGGCACCTGGAGCCATCGCCCTGGGAGCTCCCCCATTCTACACCCCTGGAGGAGACGGACTAGTGAACTTCAGTCTACATTTTGGGCAGTAATTTCTATCCTCAGGTTAAATCAGACTTGTTCCTCGAGAGTTGGTGGGAGTCCAAACAAGGAAGGCTGGTGCTGCGTTTCTATAGCCTGTTTATGTTTTTTTATTGCAAGCACAACTAAATGTGTTGCATCTACTACTTCATCAGTAATAAGGGATATTTGTCTCTGCTAGCTTTGATTCTGTTCAAATAAACATGTTTTAAATTGCTTTCAAGTCATGTGAAGTATTCGCTCACTTTTATGGGTATGATTTTGCCAGCAGGCAGAGATGCATTTTTATTATGTTTTCTATTTCTTATTTAGTTAGTAGCACTTTGCAGATCCCGTTTCACCTCTCCCACCCATTTCCATCTGCTGAAATAACAACAGCCCAGAGTGCAGTGAAAATAGCATTTCCATACATGTATTGGAGAAATCAATTTGTCACTCTTAGGAACACTGATTTCCTCTAGAGAATCTGTCTTAGCTTACGTAGCTTACAGGAAGAGGTTAATACTTGCTGCTTTTTTTTAAAAAAAGGTAATAATTGGTTTAAGCCTTAAATGAACAAGCAGCGTTAAACAGCTGTCAACAGGCTTAGAACTAAGGAACACCATTTAGCTTTGCTTAATAGTGATGTGATGCTTCTCAGAAAGTGAGGCTGCTGCTCAGGAAACCAGCCTCCTCATCCCAACCCCATTTCAGAAGACAAAAGCACTTGAGGTTGATATCATCAGCATTAAATGAACTTTAGGATGGAAGTATTTGAAAGGAAAGCCGCTACCAATAATATTGCTCTGTGACTGAGACTTTAAAGACCTGAGAATCAAGTTGCACACTTTTAGGGAAGGAAAATGGTACAACATCCAAGGAAGATATTTTGAATGTGTGAAGGGACTGGGTTTTTCCCCCCTCCCTTTCCCTCCTTTCTTTTTTAGAGCTGAATTTTGTGTAATGAGTGCACTAGAAAATTAAAAGAGGAGATTAAAGTCCTGTTTGTCACGGACAGAGATTTCCGAAATGCTTATCAGCCCTTCGCAGCTGAACGCAGCTCAGATTAAAAATGATCTGACAGAAAACGGGTTGACTGCGAAAATGGGGCTTTGCTTCCAAGCTAATTACAAAGTGCATATTAAACACGGGGCCTGTGAGGGGAGCAGCTGCAAAGGTCTTTATCTATATTAAGAGACTGCCCACCTACATAATAAGTGTAATTATGAAGAAGGGGTTTTTTTTGTTTTTCAAAAAAGGGAAATTACATATAAAGGGGCACATTACATATTTGCTAATTTTATGGATGTGTTTAATGGCTTGTGTAAAGGTGCCACTTTTTTCTTCTTCCCTGGGACAGGTGCTTTTGCAGTGCCACAAAAGCGTCTGTGGTTTTCTCGGCAAAACCAACAATTTATTCATTTTCTTTTTCAAGGGAGCCTGACTCCTCTGGGGATGGAAATTCTAATTGAATCCAGGTGCAGCAGCAACGCCAAGTCTACACGACTCCATTACAGTACCATGATTATACCACCCCTGCATAGAATCCAAAAAGAAAAAGAAAAAGCAGATTTAGAGCCAACCAACACATTATGTAGAGTGGGGAAGTAGAATTCTGGATTGCTGGGGAGGGTGGTTTTTTTGTTTTTTAATGCTTCTTCATGTGAAAATCTCCCTGCCTGTAGCAAACTAGTACATCAGGGCAAGGAATATGCTACACTCCACTCTGTCTCTGTGATGTGCTAGCTTCTCCTTTATATTTTGGAAAGTTATTCATTATGTATTTGGACAGCTCTTATAGTAACCAAACTTTGCATGGTGTTTCTTGAGGACAAGGAGCAGGTTTGGAGCTATGTTACGCTATACATACCCCCCAAGTGTCCCTATTTTCCAGGGACAGTCCCAGAATCACAAAAGCCATCCCAGCTTCTGATTTGATCCCAGAATGTCCCTATTTTCCCTGCCAGTCCTGTTTGCTTTGTCTCAATTCAAATATCACTCTGGAACATTGTTAGGGAAGGGGGAGCAATTTGATTCAGTTCATGTTGAATGACATATCTATAGTGGTACTTCGGGTTAAGAACTTAATTTGTTCCGGAGGTCTGTTCTTAACCTGAAACCATTCTTAACCTGAGGTACCACTTTAGCTAATGGGGCCTCCCACTGCCACTCCACCACCGCCGCATGATTTCTGTTCTCATCCTGAAGCAAAGTTCTTAATCTGAGGTACTATTTCTGGGTTGGCAGAGTCTGTAACCTGAAGCGTCTGTAACCTGAAGCGTCTGTAACCTGAGGTACCACTGTACCAACATTCAAATGTTCCAAAACAATTGAAGCACAGCCATCTTTTGACATTCCCACTTCTGCAAACTTTGCCATGCAGCTCTTCATCAAAAACATTATGAGAAATTAAAATGGCGGCAGGCCCAGCTGCCCAGTGTTGATTGGAAGGCCTAGAGAAGGCATCCGTGACTGGGCACTAGGACCCCAACTGCTGCCTGAGGATACTGCATCTTGATGTCACATCTGCATGCTGGTCCATGCTCTTTGGCAGAGCCTCATCCACTTGAGAATGGAGCAGCTGCACAATGGTAGCACCAAACTATTTGCACCCTCTTGATCCTTCACCTCTTTCTCTCTCTCCATTTTCACAGGGGAAATGAGACAGAGAGAAGAAAATGATGGAGTACGAATGTCAGGAGCATGTCACGAAGCAATTAGGACAGCTCTATTTTTTCCCCTTCCCGTTTTTAGAAACCAATTGTTCAACATGTTTATTTTTGGCAACGGTAACAACAGGCATTAGGCTGTTCATTAGAAAGGCACTGAGCACACCCTTAAGCCTGAGGGAGGGGGGGAGTCTGAGAGGGGAAGTCAAGATCTTGCTTTTTGTTCGGTGATAGGCCTAAATGTGGGATGCTCTCTCTTCCTGCATATTAAGGATTTTAGTGGTAAGCCTAATTATGGGGTGTTTGTTAGTCTGTGCAAACAATACGGATCTAAATAGACCAGTGCTCTGACTTGGTATAAGACAACTTCCTATGTTCGGATGACTTCTCTGGAAAGTACTGTGGGAACAGGACGGTTATGCGAATTTCTTCTTTGAGACAATCAGGACAATAAAACTTTGTTTATTTTTTTTATTTTTTATGGTGAGGGGGAGAGATGAGAGGATGAAGTTCTTCCAATCTGGATATGTTTCTGCCTAAACGAAACCACTCTTTTGCTGGGGCATTAGTCACTACGCTCGTTCCTTCTCAACTGGCTTAATTGCTGGGAGGGAGAAGGCAAGGGACAAGGTGACTGGGGGTCAGTACAGTGCAGGAGTACCAGATTGGTTCTGCCAGTGCATCAATCTCCCCACTTCCATGACCCCTCTGCTTCCCAGGGGGCAACAAGGCTTCACCTGAGAGGCTAGTATAGCAGCTATATCCCAGCCTGAGAGTTGCTACTGCTGCCATGTGTATGCAAAACTTTTAAAATTATGCTTCAGCTAGCATAATTGTCTGTCAGTGAAAGCCTGTAGCTAAGACAAAACAATTGCTATCCGACTTGCCCCAGAATAGTTGTTGTATTTGTTTATGCATCATTGTATTTCAAGCGTGTTGCTTTTTTTATTTGGAGGGCTCCTGTTTTTAGACCCAGTAATAATACTCCCTACGGGCACTGATGTACCTCCTAAGGAAGATAAGCATGTTTACACCCATTCCGAGCTGGTTTCACTTTTAAGTGCTCCTTGCACTAAAGTGTATTGTGCTGACAAGTGCAAATGTCACATCTGCCTTGGGTCTTTGGAGATTAGCCATTACCCAGCTTCTGTCAGAGTTTTGTCAGTGTGGTAATTCGCTAGCTAAATCTAGTATTTCTACTGGGAATTGAAATGTTCACCTTCTAATGCAGTCTCGTCTATACTTTTAGACCATTGGGAAAGTTGGAATGGTGTTCTAGGAGACTACCATTCTAATCATAAAAATGGTGGCTGTCTTCCGGAACCGAGGAATCACTTGAGAACATCTTAGCTCTTCTTTGGAAATGTGCTCGGGAAGCTTGTACATGCCTTTTAAAATCAACGTATTATTATGTCTAAGGGTAGTATACAATGAAGTCAACCCATTCACGCAAGGTTTTCCACTTACGTGACAGAACTTCCCCTTCTGCTCCCTCCCCTCCCCTATCTGTTCTGGGGTTCCCCTAAACCACCACAGTAAATTGAGAGGGGGTGCAAGGGAGAAAAAATATGTGTTCTGTTGCACAGGGGGAAATAGTTGCACTATTGGGACAGCTTTGTTGCATACAACCCTAATTTTATAATGTCCTAATGTAGACGAGCAGTCTGGAGCAATTTTGGCACCAGCTGCCTCCCTACACTGAGTACAAATCACTGTGCTGCTCATATTACCTATAAAACCCTAAATAGCTTAGGCCCAGCACACATTACAGACCACATTCTGCCATGATGACCTCTTAAATCCACTGAAGGAGCTCTTTTTTGATATCAGCTATGTATCTGGTTCAGACAGGAAGAAAAGGGAGAAGCACCCCACTGTAGATTCTTCAAAGTTTAAGCCTGAGCATGAGCTGTACAGTGGAGAAAAGGAAAAGCTACAGCTTCCCAATAGAGATCAAAACAAAAAGTAATAACCCGCTACACTATCCTGAACTAAGCATAATTTAATATGAAAATTTAAGGTTTGCTATAATAATAATAATAATAATAATAATAATAATAATAATAACAACAACAACAACAACAACAACCATATAACATCAAAGAATCCTTCTGTAACTTACCTGTGTCTGGATCAACCAAGCATTACTCCCATTTGGGAATGGAGAGAAATATGGAGGGTGCACCACTGCCAAATCAGATTGCGTTGCCATATCATGGATTCTGGTTTTCAATTTGTATTTTGGCAGCTGCTATCCCATGTTTCATTAAGCTTCAGAGAAATCACACCTCTCCATATATATCAATGTGTGATATATCAGCTCAAGGATTTAATGACCCTTCCATTCCCAGAGACTTGTTCTGCAAGTAGATGCATTTTCAAGGATTTCTTGTCCTCCATGCTATACATCAGGCATAGGCAAAGTCAGCCCTCCAGATGTTTTGGTACTACAACTCCAATCATCCCTAGCTAACAGGACCAGTGGTTAGGGATGATGGGAGTTGTAGTCCCAAAACATCTGGAAGGCTGAGTTTGTCTATGCCTGCTATACATTTTGATCCATTCATTTAACTGATGAAAGCCTCACAGAGGAAATAGTGTGCTTACTAACCTTGTCCCTAAAACACAGGCCTAGACTGTAGTGTTCGGAAACAGATGTCCTGGTGAATTGTGTTCTAGGAATTGGAGGACTTTTCAACCTAATGTGTGTGGTAGAGGGAATAACCACATCACTGAGGTGAGAAAAACGAGCCAGCTGATTGGCACAAAGAGACTCATCTGCAATAATTGGGTATTTATTTATTTTTTTTTTAAAAAAAACATTTCTAATCCACTTAATATTTAATATCTCTTATGTGATGTACAAAAATATAAACATAAAGCCCATGAATGCAAATACAAATCATTGTTGTGTATTGCATACTTACTTTTAACCACAGGAGGCTTAACTGCACAGCATGTTTCCCATTTCCACAGTTGCCTCTCTAAACAATATAATATAGCTCAGATTTACCGTATTTTTCTGCCCCCATGTATAAGACGACCCCTAGTTTTTGAGCCCAAAATTAAGAAAGAAATATTTTAAACCCCAAACAGAACAACTTTGATATTTTCTTAAATATTCAAAACTCCAGTATATTTAGTACCGTATATTTAAGCATCAAACAGTGAGGCAAGCTGTGTAATGGCGGCTGCTCCTGTCAGCTCAGTGTAACTCCACTGTAGCTGCAGCTCCAGCTCTTCTGCCTCTGTGCTGCGCTTTTGTCTCAGTATTTACGGTATGTACTGTATTTACTCCACGAGCGCCGGCAGATGTGAACTCTGATCGAGGAGCTGCGACTGCCAGAGCTGCCTGAGTGAGTGCACTTGGGGAATGAGGGGTCTAGGTAGCCAGGGGGTGGCTGAGGGAACCAGGTGGAAGGGACAATGTCCAGAGTGGGGGGTGATGGGGGGGGAGTACCAGACCAGGGTTTGTCATGAGGCCAATAGTGAGGGGAGGTTGGGGGGAAAGAACATGGAGGGTGGCATGTATTTATTTATATATTTAATTGCAGCATTCCGTGTATAAGACGACCCCCAATTTTAAACTTAAAAAAATTGAGGGGAAACATCGTCTCATACATTGAAAAATACGGTACTTTTTCCTCATCATGTGCACAATTGACTTAACTGTGCATCACCCTGCATGCAAAGCTTCAATTATTCTTACAGATCCCACAAAAAATATTCTTAAAACTTGCTGTTCAGGACACTCACCTTCTGATTTTGTATCAGAAACAAAAGATCACAGATAATCGCAGCATTCCTTTCAATATCTATTTTGGTTTCCAGCAGTGGAATTAAAGTTTCTGTCATTTACACATCCCTCGCTGGTTGTTTCGAAAAATTGTCAGCCGTTTGCATCTCTTTTTCATTCTGAACAAAGACACGTTTCTAAACTCATATTTGAGTCTGGAAAGAAAACCAACTTTCATCAAGTTTCCCAACTATTTACAGTACTGTGAAAAATTGATTCTGCCTTTCTAGCTGATATATATATATATATATATATATATATATATATATACACACACACACACACACACACACACACACATATATACATACACATACACACACACACACACACACACACACACACACACACGGTTGTATCTGAAAAACAAAGCATCATTTCACAGCAGTGAGAGTAAAGGGTAAATTTCACCACATTGGTACTTAGCTGGCATAACAAATACCCCTCATTCTGACATCTGGCTTCCAGAATTTCATTTGATTTTGCTGCAGTACAAACAGGTGATCCATTTTCTAAAATGTTATTCAGGCTTCCTGTAAAATTATATATGTTGCTTCTGGTTAAGATCATGTCTGTTAATTTTTATGTGGGGAAAGAGGGGAAACAAAACTGTTAACTTTCCTAGCAGGTAGGTAAATAACATTGATTAAGCATTGGTCTTCTTGAGTCAAACCCTGTTGAGAGCAGCACCAATCAATGGGTCACAACAGTAAATATAAGCTTCTCAATATCGCTTCAACTTGGTGTAATTCTAAGCAACTGACAAGCTTTTTGAACACACACACAGAGGCATAGAAAGGCAACTTGTTAAAATATCCTCAAAAACTGCTGTTTGCATGCTGTCATTTGTAAAGTCTTACTGAAGAAGAAGAACTAATTGTATCCCAGAGATGACAGGCTCCTAGGAGTACAAGTCTGTCAAGACTACTTGTCATAACATCTGCTCTTGGGACAATTGTTTGCTGTCTGCTTTCACGTTTCTGATATATCTTCATTTTTATTTTTATTTTTTGTATTTCCCCAAAGTGATTTCTCGTTACATCTCTTATGCAATTTGAATCACCAAGAACTGTTCCCTGACTTGTCACAAAATGAGGTCTCCATCCTACCTGATTTGACAAATGTGTCACCACCAGCACAAAGGTGTCTCGAGGCCTAGTGTTTGATAAACACAAATTGATCACCAAAGGATTAATTAGCAAAATACTTTATACAATACCACGAGGAGCCAAACTGTTCCATAAATGCAGACACAGATGGGTCTTTTCAAGTGTTACATTTTATGTCACAGTAACATCAAGCACCTAAGACTTGATCTGACTCATCAGGAAAAATTATATGTTTATTTATTTTGAAAGCATTTGTAAACTACTTCATATTTAAACGTCACTAAGCGATGTGCAATATAATAAGCAATATCATTAAAGCAAAACAAAAAGCAAGTAAAGTAATTGCAACTATAAATGTTTTTTATTGGATTTAATTGAGGTCAACAATACATCCTGAAACCTCCCACAGGAGGCAGCGATGAGCATCCACTTAGATGGCTTTACAGGAAGATTGGACAAATTCATGGAGGAGAAAGCTATCAATGCCTACTAGCCATGATGGTTACGCTCTGCCTCCAGTCACAGGCAGAAATGCTTCTGAATACAAGTTGCTTGAGACCACAGGAGGGGAGACTGCTTCTGTGCTTGGATCCTGCCTGGCAGTTTCCCATAGGCATCTGGTTGGTCACTGGGAGAACAGGATGCTGGACTGGATGGGTCAATGGCCTGATCTAGGCAAAAAGATACACGGTATCTGAAGCAATTGATGGCAAAGGGAAGGGCATTCTACAAGACCAAGACAATAACAGAAAATGCCAGTTTTCAAGTCACTACCCTATGATATCCTGTAGGGTGCAGTGCCACAAGTAGAATTTCCTCAGATCATCTAAATCAGCAGTTCTCAACCTCTGGGTCCCCAGATGTTGTTGGACTACAACTCCCATCATCTCTGAGCTCTGGTCTTGCTAGCTAGGGGTGATGGGAGTTGTAGTTCAACAAACATCTGGGGACCCACAGATTGAGAAAGGCTGACTAAATGATCTTACCGTCTATACACAGGGAGGCGGCCAAGCTGTGCCAGATCACAATGTGTTGTATTAGATTCTCAGAGGTTTTTCCTGTTGGCATCTATGGGAAGAAAACTGCTTTTCTTCAAATCTCCCAACAGTTTACACTACCCTGAAAAATTAATTCTGCCTTTCTCTTTGATTTCCAGATATATACAGGGCTATATCTGAGAGACAAACATTTTCTACCAGCCGTGGGGAAAATGGGTGAATTTTGTCACGTTGGGGCCTACGTGAAATAACATCTCAATCCCTTATGACTGTCGGGATTCACAGAATGCTGTGTGAGATAGGAAGTCTGCAGGCTTGAGTTTGCTAGCTGATGCAACTGGCTGATGCAATCAGCCTGCAATACTTTCTGTGGAAGTTCTGGGTCAGAATGAATCAGCAGTACAGTGGTACCGCGCGTTAAGAACTTAATTCGTTCTGGAGGTCTGTTCTTAACCTGAAACTGTTCTTAACCTGAAGTACCACTTTAGCTAATGGGGCCTCCTGCTGCCATTGTGCCACCGCTGCGTGATTTCTGTTCTCATCCTGAAGCAAAGTTCTTAATCCGAGGTAATATTTCTGGGTTAGCGGAGTCTGTAACCTGAAGCGTATGTAACCTGAAGTACCACTGTAATGTGCTGTCAGTTGATTGGCTGTCATCGGTTTAAAAGGGAAACCTGTCCAGCAGTGAGGGGTGGTGTAGAAGAGTGCGGTCAGAGAGATAGAGAGATAGAAAGGTCTTCCTATTTGCCTTAAGGTGCAGCCAAGTAGTCTGTTTGACTGTATGAACTTCTCGTGTATTATAGCCTGAAGATATTTGTATATATAAAGGTAAAGGTAAAGGGACCCCAGACTGTTAGGTCCAGTCGCGGACGACTCTGGGGTTGTGGCGCTCATCTCGCTTTACTGGCCGAGGGAGCCGGCGTACAGCTTCCGGGTCACGTGGCCAGCATGACTAAGCCACTTGTGGTGAACCAGAGCACCGCTCAATATATAGCTCACAATAAATATACTGCACTGAAGAACCTGGAACTCTGAGCTTTTCTGCTAAAGCACCGCAAAGAATTTGCGAGAATGACAGCCTTCCCCAACCTTCTGCTCTCCAGATGTTTTGAATGACAACTCTCACAGCCAGCTGAAGAATCCCAACAACAGAAGAGGGGCAGACAGATCTCCCTTGCCTGAAGGAACTGAAATTCTTTAGGAATACTGCCTTACTCACAAGGAATAATGAGGCATTTCTACACTGCAAGCCTGTATTGGTTGTATACCACTTTACTACAAAGGCCAGGAGTTTGGTGAGGATACAAGCAAGCTCTCACAGCATTACAATACCCAGAAATGACCATTAAATCAGTTTTTATTCCTAATGAAGATGTACCCATTAAAAAATGGTTTTTTAAAAAAATATTTATTGCATTTTCAAAATTTACAGAAAAGAATAAGTTAATCCTAGACTATACATACTGAAATGAAAAAATAGTGCAAAATACATAGCAGGAAACTTTAAAGATCTAGAATAAAAATAAAAATAATAAAGTATATTTAAAAAAATACAAAAGCAAAAGGATAAAAGAAAGAAACAAAATCAAAAAAACAAGATATTTATCAAATATATCAATATATCAATATATTGACATATTGATATATATAAATATATCAATATATCAATATATCAATAAATATATCAATATATCAATTATATTAAAATGTTGAAACCATATCTTGAACATTTTATACAGTAACTTTCTTTCTTTTCCCCTAAAATGGTTTTGTTTTTGTCTTCCTTCTCATTTTGTGGAAGTGGCAGATATTCTGGAATTGTTATACTTCTCTTTATTTTTTTAATACTTCTGCAAAAATTTCTAAAGATACTTGAGCCCCTCATGTATGGGAGTTAACCGTTGTTGTGTTCCACTAACTATCCTTTGTTGCTCAAGCAAAATTCCTTTTTAAAAGGGGAAACTCTCCCGATATCTGTGTGATGTCACTGTCAGCTCAAATCACATCCCAGCTGACAGTGGAAGAATGTTGTGGTAAAGTGTAGTCTCTGAAAAGCACAACAAATTGAAAAGCTTTCTGCATCATGAAGATAAAATGGTTCGGATGGACTCTGTGGAACTCATCCAGCTCATATTGTAAACATGTCGGCAAATGTGAGGAAACGATGGAATAGGCTGCCAAATTGCTATAGAATTCCTGAAAGAGTATCCAAGAACCTGCTTCCTGCCAGCCAGTAGAGGAGGCTTGTTAGCATACACCAAGCCCCCAACAATTCAAGAAAGAAATACTGAAATAAAACACTGACATCTGGGAACAGAAAGAGACAATCCAGGTGTCCGGCATTTGCATGTGGATTTTTCTTCTTTCAAAGTTATGAATTAATTTGAGGTTTGTGAATGTATCTGTCTTGACTCGAGCCAGAGATTCTATGGATGACAGTATTCCTCAGACAGCTGCAAATGTAAACATCTTTAGAAATGCTGCTCTTTTGAGTCTCTTTTTAAAAATCAAGTAATTATTTAATAAAATACACAACGGCAAGAAGGGGGAAAGAGTCAAAGTATGGGGGGATTAAGTGTGGAAATACTTACAGTTTATTTAAAAATAAAGAAGGCACTTTAAACCTGGAGAAAACACTGGCAAGTTTTTATTTAAGGACCAAACTCTCTCTCTCTCTTGCGCACACGTGCGTGCACACACACACACACACACAGCGCCTGCAGAGATGGGAAGTGTCCTAGGAGAGTCCTGTTGGCAACCTAGAAAGGTCTGAATCATGTCTCAGGCCTGAGGTTCCTGATCCTTGCTTTAACCCATTGCCCTCTCCCTAAACCCAGTTCAGATCAGATGCAATTTTCAATAGGAGAAAATGTTCCCATTTGTTAGCCATAGGAGCTCTGCCATTGGGGTAGGGGTCCAGATTCAGATGATTAATATCCCTCTCTTTTTCCCCCATAACATTTTATTAATTTCCCAACAATAACAAAAAACAAAACAAACCATAATAAAGATAAAAACAAAAACAAAACAAAGCAGATTAACTTCCCCCTATTCGCTTCCTTGGTTCCATTGTATATCAATGTACTACATGTCCATTGTAAAGTTTTAACCATTTGAATTATTATTGTCCATTCATAATAAAATTACAAGTATTCTTAAAACCCTGCCCAAGTATTAACCTGTGTACTTTGCTTCTGTATATATGCAATAAAGTCCTTCCATTCTTCCTTAAATTTGTTGTTGTCTCTTCCTCTTAATTTCATTGTCAATTTTGCCATTTCTGCATAGTCCGTTAATTTGACTTGCCAGTTTTCTTTAGCTGGGGCACTTCCTTCTTTCCAATGTTGTGCTAATAATGTTTGTTTAATATCCCTTCCCCCTGACACAGTCAAGCCCTTATCAAGTGTACTTTAGACACTCACAAAATTACTAAGTGTGAATAAAGCCACATCTATATACTGAAAGCTCCCAGATCAGGTTGCCGTTGCATGCAACAAAGTCCATGTACCAAGCAGTGGCCTGGGATGGTGATGTGCATGCAGGTATAGAGCCATATGCACTCACCTGAGTGGAGCTCAAGTACAAGTTGGGAGTATAAGTCAATATTAGAGGGCTGTGGAACCTGCAGCCCTCCAGATGTTGTGGAACTCCAACAGCCATCAAGCCCTGCAAACATGGCCAATGTCTGAAGGGCTGCAGGTTCCACATCCTTGTTGTACTGTCTGTAAATGGAGGCGGCTGTATGGCAGGGCTAGGGGCCTGTGGCCCTATAGACAGGGGCAGCTAGTGGGAAGGTGTACTGCTGTGCACCTGGACTTCTGTCTCTGATACGGAGGCCATTATTACAGCCACTCTTCTCCCAGCCTAGGTCCAATACCAGGAAGGGGCTATAAGCAGGGACACGGGTGGCGCTGTGGTCTAAACCACAGAACCTAGGGCTTGCTGATCAGAAGGTTGGCGGTTCGAATCCCAGCTCCTGCCCACCTAACAGTTCAAAAGCACGCCAGTGCGAGTAGATAAATAGGTAACGCTCCGGCGGGAAGGTAAACGGCATTTCCATGTGAGCGGTGCTCTGGTTCACCAGAAGTGGCTTAGTCATGCTGGTCACATGACCCAGAAGCTGTCTGCGGACAAACACCGGCTCCCTCCACCTATAGAGTGTGATGAGCACCACAACCCCAGAGTCATCCACGACTGGACCTAATGGTCAGGGATACCTTTACCTTTACCTTTATAAACAAGTTAAGATAGATGAGGAAGCAAGATTCACCTTCCCTTGCCCACTTCTTTGTTGTAAAAATAAGTCTTTGTACATGGGCAGCTCAGACACATGACTAAACCAAGATGGCTGCCCCATTATTACTATTATTATTTTATATATCACTTACCTGCCAAAATGTGTTCTAAATGGTATGATAAAAATGATAAATCTGTATCCGCACATAATTAAAATGCACACTGAAACCATTTCATCAAAACATTTTAAAAATCCATAATTAAAATGTACAAGGAAACAAGCCCATTAAAATGAAAACAGTTGAAACAAGCCTTACAATGATTAGATCAGGGGTTTTAGGTTAGATCATCTGCGGAGCGCTTGCCTAAGCAGGTACGTCTTCAAGAGCTGGTGGAATGCCAATACTGATAGGACCCCTTGTATTTCAGCATCATTATGCTAGGTTTTGCCTTGAGAGCTATTCTTGAACAGGAATAAGAATTCTCTTTGGGAGCACATTTATCTGTGTTTAAAAAATACAAAAGGAGTTTCAAGTTAAAGATTACCTTCCATGACTTAAATGGTCATGGAGGTCATGCTGGAAGCCACACAGAGTGGCTAGGGAAACCCAGTCAGATGGACAGGGTATAAATTATTATTACTATTATTATTATTATTATTATTATTATTATGCTAAACCGTGTGTTACTTATACTCATTGTGTTGATGAATGTATTGCTTCTTTTTAACAAAAGTATGTGTTTTTTGTATTAATGCATATATTGCTACATTAAGAAAATGATCATTTGTGTCATATTTAGAGGACTTCTGTTCTATAAATATTTACTTGATTATTTTTCTTTTTGGCTGTTTGTAAATGTAGTAGTCGAAGCTATAGGATGCCCCCTGTTAGCTGCAATTAAAAGTCTCTAAAGCAGCTGCACATTGCACGCAACCTCGCCGCTCCCAGAGCTTGCGGGGCTGGGGACGAGGGAAGCCTGAGCTTCCCCCGACCCCAGCCCCCAGAACAGGTCCAGGGGCGGCAGCAAGATTGTGCGCAACCTCATCGCCGCTCCCGTAGCCCAAGCTTCCCCCGACCCCAGCCCCCAGAACAGGCTGCTATCCGCAAGCCTTCGGAGCCCAGTGGGAACTTCCGCCGGGCTCCGCAGGCTTGCGGATTGCTGCCTGAAGCCTGGAGTGCAAGAGGGGTCGGTGCACACTGACCCCTCTCGCTCTCCAGGCTTCAGCGAAAGCCTGCATTCGCTCCATAGGACGCACACACATTTCCCCTTCATTTTTGGAGGGGGAAAAGTGCGTCCTATAGAGCAAAAAATACTGTACACACAAACTTACAAGTAAATATGCTTTTGCAATGTTTCTTTGGAATTTCTTCAAATTCAACAGTCCATGACAAGGTACAGCCATGACAGCTGGAAAGCCCAGAGGTCTGAACTGATGTTCTTTACAAGGAGCCTCATGTCATTTTCAAAGACTTGATTTATCTGAACCGCTGTATTGTACCAACTCATTCAGCCAGTTAGCTATATGTGAGATGCTTTTTAGATGGGCCACCTTGCAGTCAACATGTTGAGACTGTCTGTTTTGGCCACATAATGTGCCGGCAGGCTTTTAAAGAGATATTTTTTTGAGACTGTAAAACATATTTTTGCTTGAATGAACGCTAATGTAAAACGGCTTTTGCTGTAGAATTTCCAGTTTTCATGGGATTCAGCTAGGATTTCTCCCCTTCAAATGTACAAAACAATATCTATATGTGGCTATATTATTTAGGTGCAGTAGTGCCTGAATAGTTAAAGTGGCTCAGAAATATAATGGGAGATAATACAGTGTCGTCCTGATGATAACTATTTCTGTCAGCAGAACTGCCTGAAGGGCCAATGCCATTTGTAATGCTTTTACTTCCCAAGAGTTGGAGTTCTATCTATGGGCACTTTCATGGTGAATTCATGAAAGCCTTAGTGAATAAAGGACTTCCCTAATCATCTTAAAAAGCAGGGATATCACCTTGCCAACAAAGGTCTGTGTAGTTAAAGCTATGGTTTTCCCAGTAGTGATGTATGGAAGTGAGAGCTGGACCATAAAGAAGGCTGATCGCCAAAGAATTGATGCTTTTGAATTTGAATTGGAGGAGACTCTTGAGAGTCCCATGGACTGCAAGAAGAACAAACCTATCCATTCTTAAGGAAATCAGCCCTGAGTGCTCACTGGAAGGACAGATCCTGAAGCTGAGGCTCCAATACTTTGGCCACCTCATGAGAAGAGAAGACTCCCTGGAAAAGACCCTGATGCTGGGAAAGATGGAGGGCACAAGGAGAAGGGGACGACAGAGGACAGTGTTCTCGAAGCTACCAGCATGAGTTTGACCAAACTGCGGGAGGCAGTGGAAGACAGGAGTGCCTGGCATGCTCTGGTCCATGGGTTCACGAAGAGTCGGACCTGACTAAACGACTAAAAAACAATCTTTGCAATGCTGGAGCAAGCCCTGGCATCTCCCAACAGCGCAATGAATGAGAAGCTCCAAGTGAACATCACTTCAGACTATTTGTTCTGTGAAAGCTTTGACCTAATCCCTTGGGCCTCATCTCCAAGCAAAACCTACTTTAGAGTTTCAGACTTCTGGAACACAAGCAGGCATGGCTGGATTGAATAGTGGGCTGGTCCTGTGGAGGTGCAGGGGCAGGGCATGGTGGCATCGAGGGAAGGGTGGCATGGTATGACTGTCCAAGAGTGCCAGATTGGCCCAGAAAGTCAGTCTGACATTTTCATGCAGCCTCACCACAGGTGGTGAAGAGAAGAGCTGTGTGGCACCACCCCATGTGGGCTGCTCCTGAATACAAATAATATTTTGCAGTCAAGTTATCAGCCCCCCTTTCCCCTGCTCCAAATATTGGAGCGGGGGGCAAGTTTCATTAGGATCCCAGGAGAAATGATTAAATACTTCCTCCCTCCTCACTTAATTCCCAAACATGGTGTAACCGAGGAAGAAAATGGAAATAGCGTGACATGAAGGCAATGCTATTTTTTTTTTATTGTACTAGCCAAAGGCCATGACAACATCCAAAGAAGGGGGGGGGGGACAGTCACTACATATGCAGCAAAACCATGATCAAATGCTATTTTGAAAGGGACAGGTTGAAACAGAAACAGTTCCTAGATATCTTTGGAGAGATGCTGTCTATTCCTGATTTTTATATCGCAGCACAGCTGTATGATGGGTCATCTACACCTGAGGAAATAGCTCAGTTTTCCCCATTGTGTAAAAAGCAAAGAGAAAAGAAGTATTTTCTGAACACTAGGGTGGGTGGGTGGGTGGGTGTGGAATGGTAGCAGAGCAGGGAAAACATGGGAGCATAATGCTTTGATCCTTATGTCATGTGGATGCCCCCTAAAAATGAGTAAGTAAAGTGTGGCTGTTCCACAGTAAACACATGATGCAGAAGCAGCCTTAGGTCACATTGGCGCTATACAGTTAAAGTATTTGGATACATTTAAAGCATTTGGGATGGGGTATATCTTAAAAGTATGCACTGTGTACAAAACTGTGACCTTCTAAAGTATTGACATTTTTCCCTACCTAGTCCAGTTTGTTAGTGGATAAATTAAACAAGAGACAAGTCACATTAATGAGTCTTAGGGCAGAACAAGAAAGGGGAGGAGGGGGAATGGGTTCAATCTGGCACAGATTGTTTGGCATAAAGTTGCTTTAGGTATCTAAGCTTCATCATTCCAAGAATGTGTGCCTTCAGTTTACTGTTTGGATATAGACTTTGCCAGAAGAGGGAAGCTTAATCTAGGTTGACATATGCAGCCATGCAAGCTTAAAAGTGATGCTATGTATAGTATATAAATTTACAGTCACTTTAATTTTTAATGTTCCAGTAAAAATAACCTGCCAATTTGATTTTTGTTTCAAACATTTTCTAGACTTTGGCAATTATCCAAATTCTACTGAGACGCTTGTATTTACATGCAGTGTAAGCCAAGCTATATTTACCCAGAAGTAAGTTCTACTGGATGTTACTTTCCAGGAAGTTTGTACAGTTTCCATTTAAAAATTGTTTTGTTTTTGATCACTCTGTCTAATAGCAAACCCACATAGTGAGTACCACTGGATTTGCAGCCAAAAGGGTGCAATTTAAAAATAAGAGGAGGTTGCAGTATGCTTGGGAGAACCCCAACACTTGCAGAAATAGATTCCAAATCATTTAAAAAAACAAAAACAAAAAAAAAACCCAGTGGTAATAAAACCCTCCAAAACAGCCCAGGGAGGATTGGGCAAAGTGAGCATGCTCAGTAGCCACAAAGTATCAAGTGACCATCAGACAGAAGAATGGGGAAATGGAGAACCCTGGCTGTGGTTGGAACCCTGAACTGGAGCCTTTTAGGAGAGAGGATATTTTGTTGCAGGCCCCATTTTTGCAGCATCAGAAGTGGCAACCTCTTTTTGGGATATAGTTTACGGATTGGACAGAGTCCTAATCAAGAGGCTCCAAGACATTAATGAACTACTAAATAATCAACATCTTTATCAGTGAACCAGGCAGAGGGCCTTCTCGGTGGTGGCGCCCGCCCAGTGGAACGCCCTCCCATCAGATGTCAAGGACATAAACAACTATCTGACATTTAGAAGACATCTGAAGGCAGCCCTGTTCAGGGAAGTTTTTAATGTTTGAAGTCCCCCCCCCCCTGTTTTTAGTGTTCTGTTGGGAGCCACCCAGAGTGGCTGGGGAAACCCAGCCAGATGGGCGGGGTACAAATAATAATAAGATGATGATGATGATGATGATGATGATGATTTGGACAAAGGAATTGAAGGAACGCTCATCAGATTTGCAGGTGACACCAAACTGAGTGAGGGAGCCAGCATCATAGAATACATAAAGATGACAAAAGTTGACCTTGACAGGATGGAGAACTGGGCCCAGACATGAGATAAATGGGAAGTTCTGCATTTAGGTAGGAAAAAGCAACTGCACTACAGGATTAGTGACACCTGGTTTGACAGCAGTACAAGTGGAAAGGAACTAAGGATCAGCCATGTGATATGGGTGCAAAGAAGATGAATTCATTTCCGGGTTGCATCGACAGAAGTACAGGGTGGTAGCCAGCATTTCTGTCCTGCTAGCACAAGAGACTTCCACTCGCAGGATGACCATTCTCCTCCTCTTCCCTGCAGCCCTTCATTTGCCCCCAAAGTCATCTCCCGAGGGTCTGGGGAGCTTGGGTGGGGTGAATAGGGGGAGGACAGCATTGGTTACAACCTAAAATGTCTAGATCATTAGAAGTAATGCTACCAATTGTATTCAAGATTCCTGGCCATGGGCAAAGGAATCCCTCAATAATGCAGTGCTTTATTAAAGTGCAGTCTGGAATTGGGATTGCCATTTTAAATCCACTTCCAGCTAATTGCAGAAAAAGCAATGCTTCAGCAGTAATAAAGCCTTTAGGGTAGAGGCAACCCTATAGACGAAATCTCCAAATAATGTATGGGTTATTGTGCATTCAGATATTGTATTTGATGCAGGAACCATTTAAAGCATGTTTGCTTTGGTTGACAAAAGCTAGCGCAAAAAAGGAACTAGGATAAAACTGAAATATTTGTATAGTCTTTTCTTATATCCTCTGTTCAAAGCTGACCAAATCCGAAGGGATTCTCTTGGCAGAAACGCTATTGCAAATGGCAGATTTATTGGCACAAAGTAAAGCAACCTAAAACTATCTGTGCCTGCACATTATTTCTACTGTGCACTGAAAGCTCAGATTTGATTGTGTCTGATTACTTGAAATGATTTATGAAACTGCACTCTGGTTAAAGCTTTAGAGGAAGATAAGCTTTTTTTTTTGCTCTGAATTCCCCTTCTGAAGTACAAGAACAGAAAAGTTGATTCAAATATCCCAAACAGCAGCCAACTCCTTTGTTGTGCTATTATGCTGCTACTGAACACTGGTACTGAGATCCAGAATCTTGACTTGCAATTGTAATAACAGCAGATTTGATGAGGTGCATTTGAGTCAGATTACTTACAGTCGGGATCCCCAATGCAGCACAGTGGTGCTGCCAGTTACCTCCCCATGGCCCCCTCAGGTCCCTCCCATTTTTAAATTCTTTCTTTAAATTGAGTTTTTATTTACTGTATTTTTCCATGTATAAGACACCACCTATTTTGGGGACTCCAAATTAAGAAAACACTCCTCACCACTACCCATGTATAAGCCGAGCCCCAATTTTAAACCTAATTTTTTGGTTTAAAAAACCCCCTAGACTTATACACGGAAAAATACGGCATTCAATTTTTGTGTGGTTTGTTTGAGGGGGATTGTTGTCTTACTTTTTCATTTTCATTTTTTTTTTTGTGCTTGTTTGTGGGGAGATAATAATGTTTTGCCTGTTGAGGTGGAGTGTTCTGAGCAACACCAGTTTTTATTCTGTGAAATGGGCATTTTGTGGTTCCCACAGGGGGTTCTTAGAGTGCCAGACCTGCCCCTCCACCAGCCCCCCCCAAAAAAATTGGGGGACTCATAATGAATTGTCATCTGGACTTTTTAAAATTAAAAACAGTGACAAACTGAGGTGGAAATGTGGACAACTGGCTGGAAATATAAAGAACTGGGGGAAACCAAAATAAGGAACTGAGGGAAACCCGTCTCTAGGACCAAACCCAGGTGCAGAATGCATTTTATCAGTCCTGCATTAGTAGAGCGTTCTCATCATCACAAGTTCACATACTTTGTTGCTGCAACATAACTGAAATCTATTCCTTCTAGGGATGGTTTCTGAATTGCTTTTTTTACTTCTAGCATAGAGAAAATGGGAAACGCATTGGCAATAATTCACCATGTTCCATACTGTGAGCGCATGTTGACAAGACAGAAAGCAAGAGATTGAGATCAAAGAGTTTGTGCTGTGCTGTCTCTGTAATCCTGTCAATTGTGTGGCAATGGAAAGGAATCTTTTCAAGTAGCAAAGGCTTTAGTTAAAATAAGTTAGTGCTTTTTTCCTCTCATGCGCTTGATATTTTTGGCATCTGAAACTGAAGATGGATAGAACCTTTAAAAAGACAAAAAAAAAAAAAAAAAAGCCACCCACCTTCATAACTTGGGTTCCAAACAGAGTTTCCTCTGACTGTTCCACCTTATGGTGGAGTTACCAGCCTTCTGTTGCAGCAATAGGAAATGTCAGGCCACTGGCACGGAACCACTCTGACATACATTGTTTTCCTCTTCTGAACCGAGGCTGAGATGCTCTTCCTTACTGTATCTGCAGGGTGTGACAATGTGTGCATCTCTGGCATTTTCTTTCCCTGTTTCATAATGCTATTTTGGAAGGGGCACAACACACAATCTGCCATACAACTGGGCTGAACTTTTCAGCCGAATGAAACATTAACAAATATTTCAAGCCTGAATTCAAGATTTCAGCGTGCAAAGTCATATAAGCAAGCAGATTTTGCCTTCTGTGTCTTCTGTTCTATTCCTTGTCAAAATAATTTAAAAACCCAAAGCATTCCTCCAGCCAGCTTCCATGGGGTTCGCACTAATCATGAATTGCTTTGAGAGTCAGGCTGGATTTTACCCATCACTTCTGCAAAAGGCCAAACACTTTTTCTCCCCTTTCTCTCCCCAGACTGGATGACCTTTTTTGCCCTGTTCACTCAAGGAAAATTGGGAGAAATGTGGTCTGTGAGATGGTGTGTTACCTTTTTAAATGAGTTCATTTTCAGAATTTGTATACAACTACAATGGTTCAGATATTTTGTCATTGTCCCCAGCTCTTGATTCAGGAAAGCTCAGGTGGCCTCCAAAGGGCCCCCCCTTCAGGCACAGAGTTGGACTTACACCCACTCTCAGCTCCAACAGAACACCCATTCCAGACAGTTAACAGCCTCTGGTCTACTGCTATGGAGCTTCTTCAGACATCTTATTGATTGCTCGTTCATGACAATTTATGCTCTGGATGGTATCGGTACAGTTAGACGTTATTCCACTTTCATTACTGTTTGCTTCTGCAAAAGTTTCATGGCAGACATACTGCACTGCTTCCAATCTGGGGTTCATCAACAGACTCAACTGGACCAGGCATGATGTCAAAGACTCAAATTGCTACTGTGACCCAGGATCAGGCTTTCTATCTCCTTAGTTTTTTGTTAGGTGATAGTGTGTGTGTGTGTGTGTGTGTGTGTGTGTGTGTGTGTGTGTGTGTAGTTTGGATCAGGACCATGGTTCTAGAAAAAGGGGTTCTAATTCTTAATTCCTATGCATGGAAGAAAAGAAAGGAATCTGTGACTCTTCAGATGTTGTCAGACTACAACTCCCATCAGCCACTGGCAGTATGGCCAATGATCAGGGGAGATGGGACCTGTAGTCCAACAACATGTGGCGGGCCATAGACTCCGCACCCTTGTCCTCTAGCAAAGTTGCAAGACATATTTCTCTGTCACTATTTGGAATGCAGACCGTGTGGCTGGCACTGGCAACTGTGTGCATTCCTGCTCTGTTCAGAAACATACTGAATGCACTTCCAAACCTGCCCTCAAAGTGTTGCCTTCTCGTGGAGCAACCCCTAGGATAAATCAAATTGCACTTGAGGATCCTGAGGAGCCGCTTTATCAACTCCAGATTTACAGTTCATTCCGTAACATCGGGTGAATGCAGCCATTCATACGTTGGGAATTATTGGACATATGTCTAGGTATGGAACAGGAAACCTAAGACAGACACTTACACAAGAGTCCTGGCATCTGTGGGGTCGTTTCTCTATGGATCCTGAATGTGTGGGATTTTGTGTTGACCTTGCTTCTCACAAAATGCAAAGGAGTAAGGAGTCCTCCCTTCTTGTTCAGATGCTTGCCAATAAATTTTCACAGGGCGTAATCCTTTCTTGTCAGTCGTCACAATTTTGCTGGTGGAGGAGTGAGATAATGAACTATGAAATTCTCTGTAGCACGCTAAGAAGGTGAACTAATCTCAGAATCCCTTCATCTTTTGCGTGAACCCTTGATGATGTCAGGTGGGGAGGGGGGAATTGCAGCCGGCTCTGCATGCAGTGAAGAATGCATGGGAAATATCAGTCAATAACCTTTGCTTCACCCTTTGAAGGAAGTTAAGAGAATAACTCTCCCTTCCTCTGCTCTGACAAGAGGTTATTAGATAGAAAGGAAGGAAATGAGTTCAGATTGTCACCTGCTCTGCAGACTGCCAGAAATGCAGTTAAAGCCATCTTGGGGGGTGGGGGGTGGGCTGGGCTGAACTGACAGATCCTGGAAACAAATCAACAGAAGAGAAATTGAACACTGGTATCCTTTATCACCTCCTGACTTCCCCGCAACACCTGGAAAGTCTTAGTTTGCTCCAAACCACATTCTACAAAGCAACTACATCCGCCACAAGATATTTCCATGTGATAAGGAGCAGAGAAGGAAGACAATATTTGTATAAATGGCTCACTATCAGATTCTGATATATCTCCAGGATTTAATTTTTCAAGAAATGCTAGATTAGATGGATGAAGGTCAAAACGCTAAATGAGAGTTAGGGCTGCAGGAAGAAATGCATTTAAGAAGCTTGCATTTAATGGAGAATATACTTAATTTCCACTTTCAAAAAGAATACTCAAACCAAACCACAACCGTCCTTTGAAATCTGCACTCCTCTGAATTCTGCAGCGCAATTGTCCAGCAAAGTAATGTGTAAAGAAATGCATGTAATAAGGTAACGTACACACACACACACACACACACACACACACACACAGAGAGAGAGAGAGAGAGAGATGCATTATATAAGAATAATTTGCTTTGCAAGGATGCATATATTAAGAGTATATTAACAAAACTTAAAGATTGGAGAAATGAGACAGATTCACCTATCCCTAACGACAGTGACTGTAGTGTGCAAGCTCCCCCCCCCCCCCTTCTTGATCTTTGCAGTCTATTTGGGGAGAGGAAACTGAAAGGGAAGGCAAATAGGAAACTGCAAGGAACCGTTCCTTTGCATGCATGTGGTAACTCAGTAGATAGCGTTGACATAATTTGTGGACTGTCCTCTTTGGCATTACCATTTGCAAACTTTTTTCAGTATTTCATAGCATTAAACATATTACTAGGGAATCTTGGATAGAGCCACCTTGTCAGAGTACAACCTATTTAAATATACTAACTGATTTATCCTCACAAGCAGACCCTGAGGTAGGTTACGTTAAGAGGCTTGCTCAAGGCCACACAGAAGGCTTAACCGCGGATAAGAAAGGCCAGGATCTCACACATACGAAATGAATAATGCTCTAGGTCAGCTTTCCCTAGCCTGTTGCCACTCCACATGTTTTGTACTACAGCTACAGCTCCCATCAGTCTCAGCCAGTGTGGTTGATGTTTGGGAATGATTGAAAATAGTGCATCTTCTGGTTAAAATATTCAAAGAGCATAAAACCTCAGTGGGGTGGGGGGCGGTCAACTGCCTATGGTTCATGGCCTACACAGCGTCCTTGAACATGAGTGAATCTACACATAACCAAAGCTTGGGCTTTCCTTTCTTTGTTGTTATCAGGCCTCAGGGCTTGCTGTGCTGGAGTGGAAACCTACAATACGTTGCCTCCTTTTCTTTTCTTTCATCTTGCTGCTGTTTCAAGACTGAGCTGGTATGTTGTTGTTGTGAGCCTCTGCTACTGATGCTTCTACAGCCATCACACTGCAGGGCCACTCGACTTTCCATTGGACAGATCCCATTTCCCGTCGCCGGTTGGGGTCTTCTGAGGCAATTATTTAATTCCCCCATCTGATTCCACACAACTTTTAAACAATGGTCTCTACGCCAAGCCTGAGTTATCTTCGCTAACATATTTTTATTCATTGATGGGAAGCTCTATTTTTTTATTATTACTGCATCCAAGCACGATCAATCATTCAATTAAATGTGGGTTTGTTCTCCAGATACACATTTGGAATTTTTATTTTTATTTTACAACCGCTTTTGGTGGCCAAATCAGTGCTCTTGCTTCAGTCAATTAGAGAGATAAGACAGAGAGATAATGGCTCTTCTGAGCACCTACACAAGTTTACAATGCCGGCTTTGCTGTTAGAAATTCTCAGCATGAGTTCATGAGCACTACACTCACAGTTCTTGAACAAACCCCCTTTGGCCGGCTGCAGTCCTCATAGCTTTTAAACCACGAACTTGCTTCTCCTAATGCTATTCTTTTTCAGTAGTCACTTTTAATCCACCTCTGTGTGTGTGTATTGATTGAGGGAATAATGCCTTCCTTGCTAGTACCTGGTGTACAGTTCCTGAAAGTCTGGAAGGATCTAAATCAGGGGTGGCCAACATGATGTGCTTCAGATATTGTTGGACTGAAACCCCCGTCGTTCTTGACCAGTGGCTATGCTGGCTGAGGCAGATAAAAGATGGCGTCAAACAGCATCAGGATGGCATCACACTGTCAACTCCATATCTGAATCTGGATGTTGGTAAGTGTCCATGTTCCCTGGTTCAGAGTACGGATGCTTGAAGTAACTAATATTTGTGAAATTTGATATGAAGCAACCTCATCCACACCCTTGGCAGATGTTCAGATCAGAACCTAAATTACCCACAAGTTCCTGCATCTCCCAAATGTTCTGACATAGTTCTTGGCTCAAAACCCAAAAAATCACTGGATTCCAGTGAGGAAGTGTTTGTTGTTAAGCTGCCATGATAAAAAAAATAGACATCTGCTGAACAATTGCTTATCTTCTCTTTGGATATGTCTGCAATCTTTTAGGTGTGGTATGCCATCAGTTTCCAGTTTACTAAAAAGGGCTGGATGATCCAGAGCAGCTGTATTGCCAAAAACACACGGTGAGACATTACCTCCTCCCTGTCTGGCTGATTTAGGATTGAATTTATCCATATGAAAGTACTTTCTTCCTTTTCAATGTGTGTGGTATACAATAAGAAGTTTTCATTCTGGTTCTGGGTTACTCTTAAAGGTAAAGGTAAAGGTACCCCTGCCCGTACGGGCAAGTCTTGACAGACTCTAGGGTTGTGCGCCCATCTCACTCAAGAGGCCGAGGGCCAGCGCTGTCCGAAGACACTTCCAGGTCACGTGGCCAGCGTGACAAAGCTGCATCTGGCGAGCCAGCGCAGCACACGGAAACGCCGTTTACCTTCCCGCTGGTAAGCGGTCCCTATTTATCTACTTGCACCCGGGGGTGCTTTCGAGCTGCTAGGTTGGCAGGCACTGGGCTGGGACCGAGCAGCGGGAGCGCACCCCACCACGGGGATTCGAACTGTTGACCTTTCGATCGGCAAGCCCTAGGCGCTGAGGCTTTTACCCACAGCGCCACCCGCGTCCCAGGTTACTCTTAGGTAGTTCCATTAGTCATCTGTTGAACAAATCCATTCCCTCCTTTTGGGTTTGTTTCCATGCCTAATCAGCTGCACAATAGCTAGAGTCCATTGACTGTGATCTCCATTAATTGCAATATTTCCTGTTGTCCACAGTCCCACTCATAAAGAGGGACATAGATTAATCTTGTCTGCCTCTCTTTCTCCCCACTCTCTGCAGCCCCCTGAGAAATCTGCTCTGAAGTAGTCATGGATGACCCAATTTGGATCAGGACTATGGCTACATAGAAAGTGGCTCAGAAGAAGATGAATCTGCAAGGGAAAAAATGTTTCGCCCCCACCCTTCTAGCCTCCCCTGGATCATCATCTTTTTCAGAAATGGATGGAGCCCTTGCATTCATGCAGGATCCAATCATTTATAAATATAGTTTGTAAACTATGGCTGTGTGGAAACAGGGCAGTTAAGGGGGTTAAGGTACAGGTTAATTGTTCATTCTATTGCTAGATCCTTGAGGACAGCTTTAATTTAATTTGCCAGTTGTGCCTTTTCTTGTTTATAACTGGGAACACAATAAAAATATAAGAGAACAATCCAGGTTAATCTGGTGTCTCTCACACTAATTAACATGGATTAGAAACCACAGCTATGGAAAAGCCCTGGGCACTTTTCTTTCACCACATAAATTATATGAACTGAAGAGTGATTGAAATGCACTTAACTGGCAACTCAATTTGGATTAGTGGTCTTATGAACAATCCCCAAAGTACATTCTTGCTCTACGAAAGTTTTCAAGTCTGAGTGTTCCTGCTTCATGTCCAGGCACCTGGAAATATGATGAAGAGTCAAAGAAAAAAGCATCTGGATAGGGTCCTAGCCACATCATAAATGGCTTACAAGTTGTGGAAGCTAGCACACCTTCACCATGTTCACTCAACAGGGGTGGTGTGACTGAAGGGAGATACCGACATTATGTGTATAATGTTATATTTATTCGAAGCCATCTGTCTCCTCCTTGGTGAGCCTCTAAATTGTAACCAGTGAATACTAAGACAGTAGGAGGTGCATTATAAGGAAGCTTTCCTTTCCAGTTGGACCTACTTTCTTGCAAACGGAGAAAATTTAATAAAATTACATGAATCTGAAAGAAAATTATTTACAGACCATTAATACTATCATGAAACTTTATGCTCTTTTTATATTACACTTTAGAATAGGTAATAAAAGGACGCCATACATTTCTCAAAATGCATCCATTTGTATCAGCTCCTGTGCCATCCTGACACTGTCAGTGAGCCTGCCATTTCAGCAACTCCCAAAACTGTTGGCTGCCACTCAGATTAGCAGAGGGCCTGAGGATTTTGCCATTGGTTTGCATTTGTAATTTTAGACATAGTTTTAAGCATTGTTCTTATTGGATCCATTTATAATTGCTTAGGAACTACATCATGCTTAAAATGAACCAAACTTTTTGTTTTCTCATTGCATGTTGTGGGAGAAGGTGAAAAACCCACCCATTATTTTAACTGCTTCAGTACTTGCATATTTCCCTCGTGAACTAAGGTTCACACTGCAGAATCAGTTCACCATCTTAGCGGACGTCTGATGTAATCATCAGTTGAAGCTGAATTGAGGGGCAGAGCGACGTTACCACATTGATGTGTCATTGGGCTAAGAATAAGACAGTTGTCTATACTCTCCAACAGCGCTCTTGTTCTAAAAATTGCAAGAGTCATTCGCTATTTCATCATCTCATTGACATAACACCCATGTGCTCTAAGGATATTTTGATTACTGTGAACATTAAGAAACACTGATAGGGACAACATTTTAAAAAATCACAGTATTAAGGTTCAGGTGGAGTATTAAAGTTCAGGTGGAGACACCTGTCCCTGCCCGTCTAGTAAACGAAACAGCTCTAGACTACATTTACTGTCGAAAACATCCAAAGCACATATTTTAAAAAGCCAATGTCACCCTTGTTGACTCAGAGCTCTTGCTTGAACTGAACAGAGTGTTATGACACAGGAACGAAGTTCATCAGATAAGGCATTGTGTATGATTGTGTGCATATAGTTCTTCTTTGGTCATTCATGTTATTTAAGGAACTGATCTTTATTTTAGGAGAAGGCATCCTGAGTGCAGTACTTTTCAATTTTGAATCCAAGGGGAACTGCTAAAAAGACATGATTGGAGGAGGATCAGGAAGCAGTGTCCTTCTACCCATGTTTCAGAGGACTTATGATTATTCCCCAGGTGCAGATATAGCACTGGTGTGTGTGTGTGTGGGGGGGGGTTTCCAGGGTCGGGACACTGCCAATACAGTACATAATGCATCCACGCCCAACAGGAAATATTATCAATGATTCCTCCTATTCAGTGCTCCAATCTATTTGGTTCCATAAATTTGCATTTTATTTTATTTCTGATTTAACATGCACCTAATTTTAACATATTGAACCCAGCTGGGAGAATAAGAAGGAAAGTGGCTGGTTTTTAAATGGCCGACAAAGCTCAACAGTGTCACACATAGTAACGTGTCAAAATTCTCGGATCCGTTCACAGTTGAGCGGCTTCTCGATAAACTTTGCACACTTTGTTGCAAAGCACAGAATATCGCAGCACGCTCACACCTTGTCTGAAAACAAACCTGTTGCTTATAATGACTACCTTCTCCGTGTACTGCATTTCTTTACAACAGGTTTTTGCTGTTTTCCCTAACACTTCAAAAGAGGATTATCTTTTCAATGCAATTTCCCCGTCCAGTTGACCTTTAGGAAAGATGAGCATTTCCAAACAAGGAGGCCCCCAACTGACCTCCTCCATTAGAGACAAGACAAGTCACTTTGTTTAACTCCACTACAGTATTTTATTTTTTAAAAAAACAGCTTTTGTTAAACCATGGCTTAACATTTCAAAGCTAAGGACGTGGGAGTTAATTTTGAAATGTCACCACAAATAATAAACAGATTTAAACCTTCACTGCAAGACCCCTACATTTGTGCTCTGAGCTGAAGATGAAATAAATGTTTGCGGGGATTCAGACAATTCTGATCCCCATTCCGAATTGCGTTTGTGAAATTATATTGAAATATGCAGCCTCACGTAGACTCCAGCGGACTAGGCTCCAGCTGTCCCTGTTAAATAGGAACAATCCTTAACGCCTGGCAAATGACTCTTCCTATTTTGCCTTTTTGAAGAAGCCTTGTAAAGCAATTATTAGTATGAAATCAGGGCTGGATGTAGCACCAAACTGATGGTTTGATATTTAATTTACTAGTGTATTTTTACTGACAGAGAGAAGGTGTGGAAGAGCCAAGGTGTCAAAATAACTTGACTGGCCTAGGTTACCATGCATGACTAGGGTCTCAGCTAGATTGGTGAAGAAAAAGTGATTTATATGCAGTGTATATGGAATATAATGTTGTGCCACCAGACTGTGGAGCCCCGTTTTTCTCTGCCAGCTTTCTCTGTTTAAATTTCCAACGCGTTGAACTGAAATGCTTCTTGGATGTGTCTAGATCCAGCCTTGGTCTAGTCCTGTGTGAGTTGCTAGTGTCATCTTCAGGGTTCAGCTCTATCCTCAGAGCCCTAAGGCTGTGTACACACCATGCATTTAAATCACATATAAAACACCCGCCCACACCCAAAAAAGAATTGTGGGACCTGTCCTTTACCCAGAACCCTTAACAAACAACAGCTCCCAGGATTCTTGGGGGAGTGCATTAAATGTGCCTTAAATCACATATAGGGTGATTGCAACCTAAAAGTTTAATCTCTTAGGTGAGTGCATCTAGATCCATTGTGGACGTGTGGATAAATGTGCAGGAGCACTAAGGCATCATGCAGCATTCAGCCTCCCATTCCACACACTTTGGTTCCTGAAGAATGCTTTGGGTATAGTCTGAAGAACTGCTACCCTCTTGGCTTTTCAATCAGTAGAAGACTAGGGCAGGAGTTGGGGGCAGATTAGCCTTCCCAATGTGCCCGTATTGCTTCTGCTTCTGGTGCATTCTTGTAACATGAATGAAAAATAAATAAATATTCAAGATGGCCCCTCCTTCTATGGTAGCTCATTTGTTATCTATTTCACGTATTCCTTCAACAGCTCAACAACAACTTGCTCTACAAACATTTCTGTTCCAAATTTATTGAAATGAAAGCAATGACTGAAAGCCTTGCACCCAATGTAGTGCAATGTGGCTGTTCTGTCAGTGCGTGGAATTATGCTTGTGTAGTGGGACTTTCTTCCTCCTCCCCTCAAATGTTCCTCATGCGCTCCAGCAAACAGATTTAGGAAGTGGTTACTTTGCGCCAGGACACGGGTGGTGCTGTGGTGTAAACCACTGAGGCCCTTGGGCTTGCCAATCGAAAGGTCGGCGGTTTGAATCCCTGTGACAGAGTCAGCTCCCGTTGTTCGGTCCCAGCTCCTGCCAACCTAGCAGTTCGAAAGCATGTCAAAGTGCAAGTAGATAAATGAATTCTCTGTTGTGTACAGCACCTAGCACGCATTCAGCACTAAATTGGTATGTTGTAGTCACGGTAATATTATTGCAGTCTCCAGACAGATGCCAGAGCCTTTGCTAGAATAATTATAACTACAGTCATACCTCATGTTGCGTCTGCTTCAAGTTACGTGTTTTCGTGTTGAGTCCTGCGGCAACCCGGAAGTACCGGAACAGGTTACTTCTGGGTTTCACCACTCGCGTATGTGCAGAAGTGCTAAATTGCGCCGCACACATGCACAGAAGCAGCACTTCGGCTTGTGTCAGTTCCATGTTACGGAGGGGCCTCCGGAATGAATCCTGTCCGTAACACGAGGTTCCACTGTATGTTCCTTCTGCTCATTGTAGTGGCCTCATTTCCACTATCGTCCACTTATCACCTGCTTGGACCTACAAAAGGTTATCTGTACTCCTGATAATTTACCTGCATTCTGATATCTTCAAGATTTAATACAGGGGCAGCTCCGGTTCTCTACATCAAGTAACCCCACACCTCATGAATTTAAACTGGGAAGTCCAGTGCCTGTGTTATCGAAGTGTATTCTGAAACACAGATGCAAGAAACATGCTGAAGGTTATCTAAGATGATTGCAATTAAGTGTGAAACTGAAGCCATCTCTACGGGCATCTCTACAGGCGACAAAATGCCTTCAGGACAAGGACAAATATTCCCATGTCATATAAAGTATAAAATAAATCAATGCTGCACCTCATTGAATTAGATGGGTGAAATGCTACTCTCCCAGCTTCGTGCAGGCAGGGAGGAGAGGAAGAGAAAAGAACAAAGAGTTGGGCGCATGCCATTGTGTGAGCTTTAAATTTTATTTGTGCTTGAAAATGGACAAACCGGTAAAATTTCAGCAAATTCAGAAATGGTTCCCATATGCTTTGCGTCAGTGCTTTCATAAATCTCCTTTCATTGTCTCTGTTCAGTATAACTTTATTAGATCGCCTGCCTAATTATTCCTCCGTGTGAGGGTAGGTTTCTCAGCCCTCCAGAGAGTAGCAAGGCATCAAATGATATCTAGCAGCTAGTCCCAGCTGTGCACATTACTAATTCCAGATGTGGTAATAAAATAAGGGTTGACAAGAGTGTGCTGCCCAAGATAAGGGGGAGGGGGCGGGTGACATGCACGGCCTGTTCCCCATTCCTAACTTCCATGCACATTGTTTTCGGTCACCCGAGCAACACAGTAAAATGAAGTAAAAATCAATATTTACATTTTAATTTTAAATATTACAGAATCAACTGCATAGATAATGAAAACCAGTTTGGATGTTCTTTGAAGCCAGTCATACTTTCCCCCCTCTCTTTTTTTGGAGCGAAAATTTAAGCAACTATGAGCATAATTTAGTCAAACCATGTTCTACCCCTCCTCTGTATAATGCCACAATCCTGTCCTGTCAGTCCCAGGACATTCGTGGCCCTGTTTTCAATTTCAGCTGCACTTTCCAGTCACTTCAAGATGCAATTACCTGTGCAAAAAGAATGAAAATGTTTAGAAGGCTGCCCTCAGAGCACTGTTAAGTAAATTGCTTTCTACAGAAGAAAATAATAAACATTTAAAAGAAAACGCTATATCAATGTGCAAATGGTATGCACTGGACTTGAAAATAATAGGAAACAAAAAATCCAGCACAAAACAAATTTAGATTGATCTCTCCATCCCTAACATTACCTGTTCAGCCCTAAATGGGTTTGATGAGGAAACTTGAATGACAGTCTTTCGCCCCACATGATTCTGCCCACCCCAGGTCTTCAGAGGAGGCCCTGTTCCGTATCTCGCCACTGACAGAAATTTGGTTAGCACGTATACAAGAGAGAGCTGCCTCTGTTGTGCTGCCGAGACTCTGGGATACTTTGTCTTTAGAGACTTGGCTGCCCCTATCATTGATGGTTTTTGAAGCCTAATACTTTTTTTTATTGTTTCCATACTTTTGGCCTAGAGATGAGATTCTTATTTTGCTCTTGTTCTCCCTGATAAAGTTGGGCTGAATGAATCTGTTTTATTTTGGGGTTTGTGACACTATCACATGTTTTTACTCAGAATTCTATTTCATTCCGTTTCTGCCTTCATCTGCAAATTGCAGTTTCATTTTTAAAAATGCTTCTTAAAATATTCATTCAAATACATATGCTAATACATACTTGAAGCGTGCACCTCCCCTCATAATACATATCGATATGTTTAAACTTCCAAGGAAAGTAAATATATAATCAATTGCACACATTTCTAAAGGTATTTTACCTTAAAGCATACATTTTCAAATACATTTTGATATTTCTGAACCATTAACTGTTATCACGGTTAGAGAAGCATGAAATCCATTGGATTGTGTCCAAACTGTGTCTGTGTCTCAGATATGTCAATTAGGTCAGTTTGCTTAAAAATGAAGAAGAAACTACGTTCTCCTCCATCCCTATTAGCACCTTACACAGCAGGCTCTGATTCACCACAAATATTTTTGACACATGTACACACAGATTTGCACTTGTTAGGGTGAATTTCCAATTTGTGTCCCCTCTCAAACAACAGCATGCACAATTTAGTTTATCATTGTTGACATATATCCATGTAAACTTGTTTTCCGTTCTTCCAAGTTCATAAGGAGAATCAATTCACCGCTGTTAATTCAGTTCCTTTCTTTTATGCAGGTACACTCCGTGTGTTTAGATCGTGTAATTCCACTTAACATATTGGATTATTTCCATTTTCCAATTTTAATAAATATTTCTGCTACTTTTTTTTTTAAGCCATTTTTTCTTGCATTATACCACCTCCTCATTGCCATTTTAGTGTGGTCTGCTTTCTGTCATGAAGAAGCTGGCACTGAATTTTACAGGAAATTCCTTGCAATCCTATGTGAAGGTGTTGGAATGGAATAATAAAAGAAAATGTGTATTGAAAGATGGGGGAACTTAAAATTACCCTATGTCAATATATGCCGAGAAATTTAAAAAGGGCTCAAGTTACCACCTTACATTGTTGGAGCAAACAAATCGATGTTTGCTCCCAACGGAGCGCTCTTCTAATTTCCCTCATTTCCCACAAAAAGTGGCTTTTTAGCCTGTCCGGCTGGGGATGTGTCAACACAGATCTGTTAGAAAGGGTCAGATAGATCTATAGCGCATTGTGGTCGTGGCCTCGGGCAGATGGCAGGATACCATTATCATCTTACTCCTTGTCTGCCATTGATTTTTGCTGCTTCTGAGTCCTATTAAATATTGAAGGGTACTCCTGCATTTATTTGGTCGCAAAATAAGAAAGATTTCCCCGTCTCCAGACAGATTGCTGTCTTTTCAGTCCCATACTACCTGCAATCATGCTCTATTTAACATTAGCCGAGTGTGTTTAAAAAACAAGGCCTGCAGACCAGATGCCTTTTGCCAAGTGTGTTGACAAGAGGCGACCTGTCTGTGTGCATTTGAGCCTTGTGTCCATATAAATGTCCCAGGTAATGCATGGCTGAGGTTGCTATGGTTATGGCCGAGAAATTATTGGTAAGGAGGCCAATTACAATACCATAGTGCACCGAGTCAAGTCGCCGGCACCAAGCTGAACACAGTGTCCTCAAGATTCCTAGCGGGGCGGTTTTTGTTAGCTTACATATCTTCTCTAATTCAACAAAGGTAATATAGTTTGATGCTGATAGAAGAAATCAAGCTTGCCTGTAAACAGATGTCGAAACACTCATAAATGGAGGCCTGGAATTAAAATGAATCAAGGAGAAACGGCACAATGTTTACTGTACAGTGGTACCTCGGGTTAAGAACTTAATTTGTTCCGGAGGTCCGTTCTTAACCTGAAACTGTTCTTATCCTGAAGCACCACTTTAGCTAATGGGGCCTCCCGCTGCCACCTCGCCGCCGTTGTGCAATTTCTGTTCTCATCCTGAAGTTCTTAACCCGAGGTACTATTTCTGGGGTAGCGGAGTCTGAAACCTGAAGCGTCTGTAACCTGAAGTGTCTGTAACCCGAGGTAACACTGTATGACTAAGGTAATCTTTTCCCACTAGGACTTGAAATGATACAACACACCAAGCAAGACACAGCCTTTCAATGTGGCCTGCTGGGTTTGGAAGCATAGAGTCATAGAACTGTGGAGTTGGAAGGGGTCAGGAATCTCTGCTATATCATACATGACATGTGGTCATCCAACATCTGCTTAAAAACTTTCAAGGAAGGAGAATCCACCACCCCTCTTGGGAGTCTGTTCCACTACCGAAAACATTTACTGTTAGAAAGTTTACTCAGAATCTCCTTTCTTGTATTTTTGCAGTTCTAGGAAAGGAACAAAATAAAACCCTCAAAGGGCTGCGGGTAGGTCTGCCACTTTAAAAAATAAAAAAGCTGGAGGGCTTCTGAACATAGCAGCTCCAATGGATTCCAATTCCCTAAAAAAGAGCTTAAGAACTACCTAGCTTATTGTAGCAGCAGCACCCGAGCTGAGTTTCAGCATAGCAATGTTTGTTGGCCTTGATGCACTGGCACTTCTCTCTGTGCAGCACAATTGTGCTCAACGATGGTGCCCAGAAAGTGCAAGATGAGCTCGAAAAACAAAACTTACCATTTCTTGTCCAAACAAAAATTGAATATTCATTCTGTGTTACAGTAACACACCAGAAGCAAAGTATTCTCTCTTCAAAAACAAACAAGTCAGCTCTTAATTCACAGTCCCTCTGACTAAAATGTGTCTTTACTAATAACAGTCGGCCTTCACCACTTACATCTATTTGCTCCACTGAACCCCAAGTACCTTGCTTCCAGGTAAGTGAGTATTGGATTGGAACTTGATCAGTTGAAGTTCTCATTGATTAATTTACTACAAATCTAAATTAAATGTAATGCAAATTCTTAAAAACAACAGCAACAACAACAAACTTGAATCACACATTAATACTCTATACTAAAATTCTGAATCGACAAATATTGGTCTTTCCTACGTTATACTGTTTGGCTTCCTGCTGCACTATTTTTCTGATTCTTTTGAAATATATTTCACTCTATTCTCACATAGCCTCCGAATATAGATTACTTACCTTAGAATTTGTTCAGAATAAATTGCTAGAGCGTACATGACAGATGCTACAGTGAAGCTGCTTGTAATTAAATGATACCCAAACTCTGTCATACATAAAATGACAATATTACCAGCAGGACAAATACAACCCCCTTTAATTAATCTGGATGATATCACTGGCTCAATGCCAACTTTTAATTGCTGCACATTAGCTCGAATATTCAGGACAACTGAAGAACACTTTACCAACACATCAGCACGCATGCAGAAAATCAAGAATGGTCAAAGTCAGATCATTACACTTCCTGATTTAGGACTTTGTGCATTAATGAAAAGAAACCACAGAATGGTGGAGTTGGAAGGGACAACCTCCAGGTTTCTATAGTCCTTGTCAATAGCAGCATGTGTGGTTGGGTGAAGCTGCAGAGCCACCTTTCCAACACCAGTGTTGCTGCTTATCTGGACACAGCTGGGGCAGACAGAGGCAAGCTCAGGCCTATATAGGAATTCCCCAAGACAGAAAATGCTCTCTAACAGGCTACTGTTACCATGACCTTCTGAAGAAGGTGGAACTGCCAAGAGGGCCTAGATTGCTGATTTTAAAACCCAAGAAGATCTGTACGGAAGGAGGCAGCCATATGCCTGGCACATCTGTGGGTATGATTGTAAATCCGGTCCAAGTCCAGTTTAAAGAGAGCCATCAGAAGGGAGGGAAGGGACTTGGGATGTTGATCTGGGCAGCAAACTGAGCAGCACACAGTTATTCCAGCTATGGTGAGATGTACTGTACTTCTGTTTTAATTAGATAGATAGATAGATAGATAGATAGATAGATAGATAGATAGATAGATTGTCATTGTCCGTATATACACAGTATACACAACAACGAAAATCAAACACCCACCCAAAGACCATTACAGCCATTACAGTCATACCTCAGGTTACAGAAACTTCAGGTTGCACGCTGCGCTGAACCCAGAAGTACCGGAACAGGTTACTTCTGGGTTTCAGCACTCACGCCTGCGCAGAAACACTAAATGGCGCTTTGCGCATGCGCAGAAGCGCCGAATCGCGACCCGCGCGTGTGCAGATGCGGCGCTGCGGGTTGCGAACGTGCCTCCCGCACGGATCACATTTGCAACCCGAGCGTCTACTGTATTTCTAAACGTACATCTGTACATATAAATTAGCATGCTCTCCATGTCCTCTTTGGACCTTTTTTTAAAAAAGTATTTTCTTTCATTTTGGCAAGGGATAAGGAGCCACCCTACAGCAGCAGCAGCTTTCAAAGGGTTAATGGCATGCAGCATCATTAGCATGTCTTTTATAAATGCTCGGAGTCAAGTGTTTGAAATGGATCCCAAGGACAATAGGAAGAGAGCCCACATGTTCACGGTTTCATGTCGTGTCTAAGAGAAGAGAAGGGAATGTCTTTTAAAAACACCACTTCATTGTAATGTTAATGAGCATTGCTGGTGAATTTCTTTCTCCTGCCTTTGGGCAAGCTCTCCTACAGTACATTTCATAGCCTATGCAATATTCAGCCTCGCTAACTCGTATTGAATTTTTTGGAACTCCAAGGGTTTCTATTAAAAAGGGGTTTTATTGACTCAAGCGCAGCATTAGCTGCATAAATAATTTTACATACACATAAAAATCACTGTCATAACTTCATCACTATGCTTTCATTTGAACACTTGCAGTACTTTATGATTTCATTCGGGGTTGGTTTGTTTATTATTATTTTTAAAGAAAGATGGGTTGGAATTCCATATATGGCTCTGTTGATAGGACTGCACACTGTTCTTATGGCCGACAGCATTTCACTTCAAAATGGAACACACGGTGTATATAAAATTACAAAGAAAATGCCCACCAACATTTACCAGATGAAAACGGGGACCCATTTGTGCACTTGTCACGTCCCTCTCCACCCCTTCAATGTTGTTGATAACCATGCTACACACTGGACTTGTTTACCCTCTCCTGCCTCGGTTTCAAAAGCAAAGCGTATTAGTGTATATTCCCCCCCTCACATATAATTTCCCCATCAATATTTGTTTCACATATGCAAATATCATCTAACTCCTGGGAACTAGAAGTGGGAAGGATGCTGTTGCACTCAGGTGCTTTTTGCAAGTTGCCCTCAGTTAGTCACTGTGAGAACAGGTTGCTGGACCAGATTAGCCTTTGGCCTGATCCGGCAGAGCTCTTATATTCCTATATTCTCATGTGCATGCTGTAGGAATAGGGGGGTAAATTTGATTCAGTTCACATTTAAAGGTGACCCTACCTAATTTACACTTTTTGAAACAGTATGCAAATAAAACCACAGCCATCCCTCAAAATTCACACCTCTCTGAATTGAACTGCAATCCTCCATCCAAGTGTTGTGTAAAAAAAATGCATATACTGTGGTACCTCGGGTTACAGACGCTTCAGGTTACAGACTCTGTTAACCCAGAAATAGTACCTCGGGTTAAGAGCTTTGCTTCAGGATGAGAACGGAAATTGTTGGTGGCGGCAGCAGGAGGCCCCATTAGCTAAAGTGGTACCTCAGGTTAAGAACAGTTTCAGGTTAATAACGGCCCTCCAGGATGAATTAAGTTCTTAACCAGAGGTACCACTGTACTAGGGTAAAGTGTACATTGAAATACATATATTCGTGGAAATAATATACAAAAGTGGGTTATATTGGGCAGGCATAGGCAAACTCGGCCCTCCAGATGTTTGGGGGCTACAATTCCCATCATCCCTGACACTGGTCCTGTTAGCGAGGGATGATGAGAGTTGTAGTCCCAAAACATCTGGAGGGCCAAGTTTGCCTATACCTGATATTAGGTTTTCCTCCCCTCAGAAATACATTTAACTATCCATTAACCAAAATGCTTTTTCTCTAAAATAAAAGAACAAATTATTTCAGCAAAAAATATATATAAAATGACTGTCCAGCTGAGCCAGGGCACAGCAGAACATGTTTGGAATGCGTGGCTCAGTCCTAGAAATGTGAAGCAATAATCTCTGCTCATGGACAGACTAACCATAACCAGACTCTTTTGTCTGAGATCAGGGCAGATACCTTACAGGTTTGGGGAAGGATGTGGAATCAGTCAGTTCCAACGAAGCATATAAAACCTCATGCCCAACTTCCCTTTCCAAAGCAAAATACAGATGGGTATTAGAAAACAGGGGTGGTTTGAGGCATTTGACTTTCCCTTGCTATACTTGCCATAAGTTCAGAGCCTGCATGTCCATTCAGGAGCAAATACTCTATCCTGTCCATCCATTCCACGAATATGCTTTTGCAGAGATGGAGCACGCATTTGAAGAGCAGTCTCGCTATAGCTATGACAATGCAACTTTAAAAAACCTGGCCAAATGAATCAAACCGGGGGTTATTTTCCTGCCATGCTTAGAATATGGAATTAGATTAAAAGGAGGATGCTGTTTAATTAAATTTCAGGCACCCCCCACCAAGAGAGGCTTACGCTTGGTTGCCTGGCATTTTGTAAGCAGTAACACACAACAGGGAGTAGAACTGGGATGGCTTGTATCTCTCACAAAGCACCAGCAACGCACGCAGGAAGATGAGGCAGGTAGCTTACAGGCTGTTGCCCTGCTGTGAAATAAGAAGAATTAAACCAAACATCAGCAGGAAAATGATATGACAGGCAAACAACAGGTACACACACCCAAAAGTTTGAATTTTGTGTTAAGAGAAAACTTTTAAAATATTCTTTCAGCTTTTCAGTAGCTTATTGAAAAACTACTTATGCAGCCTGATCCTACTTGCATTTTCTTGAAAGTAAATGGGACTGTATGCCTACGCAAGCAAAACACTTATTTGTTTCTTCCAGTTATTTCTAGCTTGCCCATCTACCCTAAAGTTTTGTCAAGGCAGCTTACAAATAAATAACAACTGCAACTCATAAAGACTGCTTCCCGTGATTCTGACAGTGTTGCGACCCAGTGAAAGGGCCAGGGGACTGAGGGAGGGAGACATTAGCGTACGCAGTCCACCAATGTCAGGACTGGCCTCGGCCATCCCTGGGGGCTGGTGGGATTGCCCGCCAAATTTCAAATTTAATTGGAGACCTGGAAGTGGGGAGTGATGCTCCATCAACAGACATGGCTGGAGTAATCTTACATTAGGTCCACTTGTGGGACATGAGTGCTGGCTGTGCAGGTACCTGGGCCAGTTGAGAGGGGGCCAGCTCCTGTGGCAGAAAAAGGCATTGGGTTTTATCCTTAGTCTTAGCCTGGGAGGTAGGTGTCCAACTCCCCCAGTGCAGGATAAAACTCAGGGTATCCCAGTAAAGCGGTCCAAGGATAGGATTGTGTCCAAAATCCCAGATTGGGGGGAGGGGGCTGACTGGCCATAGAACATTCTGGTGATTTCCTCATTAGATTTGCACCAATGGTGATATTCATTTACTAGGATCAGCTCTGATGGAGATATCAGCCAGCAATCAGGTCATGTACTCAATGCTTATGGCAAAATCCGACTTATATCTTTAATCAATAAAGTTGTGGCCATTTTGACCCCAAGCTGGTGCCATGTCTTTCTTAGTGCATACACCCTGTCAACCCCCTCCCTCAGTAGCCACTGGCCCTCTATGCTGTGGCCCACAAAGTACAGAATATAAGTAAGAATGAACAATAGCATAGTCACCTAAGAGACTTCAGTCACTATACTAATGTAAATATGAAAACCACATCCAAATTAAAGCAGCACATGGACTGCTAAAGAGCAAGATCTCTCTTGAAAGCCCAACATAGTCTAAGAAGGGCAGAGCAGAAGAGAGTGGAATTGGACCATACTCTTGAAACAGGGATCAATCTCTTGCAGGCCTTTGCAACTCACCACTCACCAAACCAAGTACAGTTAGCCATTTGCAAATAAGAGCTCCCCAGGGACTCAATAAACGTCCTGTTTTCATTTGTAGGGTCTGCCTGGGATTGGAAAACAAAAGAACTACCAAGCTCCTGGTAGACCATAATAAATGGTGAGTGTCCTGCCTTCAGCTTGGTCAGCCAGCAACTTTTGAGGACTGACGCTTAGCAGCCCACTGCCATGAAGCTCCCTAGATGAGTCCATGAAGGGGAGACTCCAGAAAAAGCAGTTTGGAGGAGTGAAAGGGTCGCAAATTTTTTGCTGTATATTAGAGTTGCCCATCTGATGTTCTTGGGCGATAGCCCCCATCTCATCCCTGAGCATTCACCATATTGGCTAGGGATGACAGGAATGGGAGTCCAACAACATCTGGAGAGCCACAGGTCATCCCTCCTGCTCTATGGACTATGTACTGTGATTGAAAGCTTGGAGAGTGAATGGGGTGGCAGGTAATATTTTAGGAGAATGCCGCTACCCCTCATTACCCTTGGAGTTATCCTGAGTTGATTGCAGATTGAGTGTCCCTCATAAAAATACACACTATAAGAGAAGATTGACATGACTCTGGAGGGCAGCCAATTCCTTGGAGCAATTGGTGGGTGTTTCCATGTACTTCATACAGTTTTATTGTTGTGTACTCCAAAATAAATTGCTCCTGTGAATGGTTTTCTTTCTCAGATCTGACAGTTGAGCGCTCAAGAAAGTTTAGCTGCTCCCAAGTGTCAGGAGGACTAAATTTGGAAATAGAAATCCAAAACGCGGCACCACAATTATTCATGCTCGGCTGTCTCTTGGCTTCAGAACTCGTTAAAATGGGAATGTGAGTGATGTGACATCTGTGTTATGTCCAGATGATCTCCCTGCAGACTTGCAAAAAGGTGACACAATTTCAAAAGCCACCCGTTGGATCTGCTTCACTCTGAGGCCCTTGGCTGGGACAAATATTGCAGTGCTGCTATGGCTGTACAAGCTACTTCTAACCATGTGGATTAGTCCCACTGCCAATACAACCTACAGCTACTTCCCCACCCCCCACTGCCCACACATTCAGAAAAAGCTCTAGATACATCACAGTTTTTCCGGGGTCCTCTGAGCACATACATTTGAACATACACAGAGTGCTTTCTGATGTGCCTCAAATAGGTGGGAGATGTGGCCAACAGGCACATCACTGGCGAAAGCCCACATAGCCCCACAATCCACTCATGCAATTTCTCCACATGTGAGAGGCTGTCAGCCCTTGCACACCAAATATGTTTTATCTGCACCCAAGAGAAAGAGTGTTGCAGTGCTTGATCTTCTTTCTCCCTGCCCCACACTGTGAATATACTGTACATTGCTAAGGAAATGAAGTTCTTAAATCTGTATATATTGCTCTCAGTATCCCCAAACCAGCCCATAACTCTATCTATAATATATTCCTCTTATTGTTTGCGGTTTTGGATAACAGCAGTTTAACTCTCTGGAGTGGAAATAAATAATGCCTGGTAACTTCTTCCAGTGCCCTCCACAGTCTGGCATTCTTTGAGTAACTTTGCACTCTTTTTTTCACTGCAGAGGGTTATGGGTTGATATCATCTCAGAACATGAGGGCTCCAGGAAGTAATGATCTAAGAGAGTTTCTGTGTTACAGCAATTTATTTCTCTTTGCTTATTGGTTCTGCATCTGCAATTTGTTCTGTTTAGTTATTTATGATAATGAAGGATAATAGTTGCCCACATCATCAGTCCTGGAATCAATTTATGGTAGTAATGATAAAAGTGGATAAGAATGCTGGCTATTACCACTACCCACAAATATTTGTGTATCCTCTTTGTTCTTTTTACACATTTAATAGGAAAGGAAAGCAGGACTGAGTCAGACCATTGGCTCATCTAGCCCCCTCTTCTCTACACTGAGTAGCATTGGCTTTCTCAGGTTTCAGGCAGGGTCTCTGTCAGCCCTATCTGCAGATGAACCTGGGACCTTCTACATGCAAAGTACATACTTGCCACTGACCTACTGACCTTTCCCTGATCTGACTGATAGAAAATCATTTATGGATTAGCTACAGATAAAATGTATCTCTTGTGAGTAATTGTACCTGACTTCATTGATGTTGCATGAAAATAGAAGCACAATGAAAGCCAACCCCAAAGTTGTTTCATTTCCATCTTGGTTTCGTGGGTTTACCAAGAGTTCAGAATGAGACATATCCTATCCATTATTACATATATTCATGAATTTCGTAGTCATTTGCCTTCGTTTCTCCCATGTATCTCTCTAAAAGCGATAAACATGCAGAGGAAACTGAAATATTCTCTCCTCCTTCTGGGCTAGACTGTTGTCTTTTGTGCAAGACCTCCAAATCAGCTTTGAGTGACCTGAATTTGCTGGCATTTGTTTGAAGCTCACCTCCAAATGGTGACAGCCTGGAAGCACCCTCCGTTGATTATTTCAGTTCTGCATGCAAGTGCATTTTTAGGCAAATGTAGCAAGGAGTGGGGTTGTGGCCTCTATCAGCCCTCAACATGTAGTCATCAGAACTTGTGAAAAGGCATATGTGCAATCAAACTGTGCATGGGCAGGCTCTGTACACCTGATGGGAGACCCTGCTCTTTGCAGGTATCCTAATGGTGCACATTGAACCTATGTACACACAGAACCTATGTACACATTGCACCTAGTCAGGCATAATGCTATGCACATGCAGAAGGCGAACAGGGTTTAGGGACCCAGGGTCCTGATCCACCATCTAGGTAGGGGATTGCTCAGAGATAGTCCTCAGGCATCTTTAAGACCGCAAGCGTGGGAAGAAATGATTCAAATTCTGGGAGTAAAAAGTAACTCTTTTGGTAAAGAAGAAAATGAGATACTTAATTGCAACATAACAATTCTGAAAAGCAGCACTCAAGCTGTATTCTGAACTTAGTTACTCATTCATGAGTCTAAAGGCGTCTATTCATGCACAACCGATGGTAGGATTATATGATATTGCAATGTTTATCTGTGTGTCATCTTTTTTAAAACTAAAAAACCGGCTATTACTACACTCCAGCTGGGTTATTTTAGCAGGGGTCAACAGACTCATCCATTGCATCATCCACAAGAATGTTCCAAGTGGATTGCTTCATATTGTCCACAATGCAATAGACTCTGCGCTGTGACCTTTTCCCCTGCCTCTTTCCATCCTCGTAGCATCATTTCCTTTTGTGCTTATTAATAGAGATCCTGGTTTTCTTTCCCCCTTCCCTTCCCTTTCCCATTGAGCTTGCTGTTTAGCTGCCTGAACATGGTGACCTTGTCATTTGCATGCCATATGCATGACTCTGTGGCAAAGCGGAAGCCTCAAGCCTGTGTGCAAGAGACCAGTTGCAATGGTCTCTCACATTTAAACTCCACAATGGAAGCTTTCCCAAAGCTTACTTTATAGATTTTATAGGAACTGATGCATTTCCCCCCCGCCCCAGAAAATGCAATGCAATGAATTGTAATCTTTTTTTAAAAAAACCCTTTATGGTTATGTCAGCAAAACCTTAAAAAAATTTAAAAATGTTTTGACTGCATAAATCCCGCTGTGGTATCGTTGTGGATAGATTGTTGACATAGGAGCCAACTCCTAGGGGCCAAGGTCCTTCTGCTGGAGGAAACTCTTTCCCTTGGAGGAAAGGAATGTCTGGATCCAACACAATACTACCGGCAGGTTGGGGATGAGCATAACACAGTGAGAACTCAGTCTGATTGGGGTCCCAGCAAATATTATTGTGGTGATTCTTCTTCTTCTTCTTCTTCTTCTTCTTCTTCTTCTTCTTCTTCTTCTTCTTCTTCTTCTTCCTCCTCCTCCTCCTCCTCCTCCTCCTCCTCCTCTAGCAGCATGGGAATTGTTATGAACTGAAGTTCTCACCCTGGGCCAGCAGGGGGATACTGTAGATAGTTATGCAAATGAAGGATTGAAAGTGACGTTCAGTGATTGGATAGTTTTAGAAAGTTGTTACAGTAACGTGGTACTGGAGCTCTATATAAGCAGGCTGACTGAGCCCTTCAGTTCAGTTCTGTCCTGGCCTGTGAATAAACAAGAGCTGTTTGAAGAATCGCTGTGTCGTCTGATATGTTCACCCACAACTTAACAGAAATCACTCACCCAGAGGCAGTGATGCCCGCAACTTGGATGGCTTTATAAGAAGGCAAGTCTATCAACTTCTACTAGCCACAATGGCTATGTTCTGTCTCCATTGCCAGAGTCACCCCCCCCCCTCTGAATACCAGTTCCTGGGAATCATTGGTGGAGCAGAGAGCTGTTGCACTCATGTCCAGCTTTCAGGTTTCCCACAGGCATCTGGTTGGCCACTGTGAGAACAAGATGTTAGACTAGATGGGACACTGGCCTGATCTAGCAGGCTTATCCTGCATTCTTATTTGCTACTGCTATTGCTACATTCACAGCCTGCCTTTCTTCAAAGAAGCTCAAAGCGGCGGTTCTTCCCCTCCCCATTTAATCCCCACAACGACCCTGTGAGGTACATTTGGCTGAAAGACAGTGACTAGCCAAAGGGCTTCATGTCTGAATGGAGATTTGACACATGGTCTCCCACTTCCTAGTCCAGCACTCTAACCACTGCACTGCACTGTCTCTGGCACTAGCATGCTCTGGTGTGATTATTGGTTCTTGCCTCTACTGATTGGTGTGGCCTTGATGTGGCCAGCTGTGGAATGTAGTTCAATCTCACACACCTCACACAATTCCTCAGTTGCTATGTGGTGCCATAGCTTGTAACTACTGCAAGACCTGTCCAAGTCTCTGTGTGACATGAAAGGCTCTTATCTTATGGTGTGCATGGAAATTTTAGTGCACAATCTACAATCTTGTGTGGTAGAGGGGGGAGCGGGGTGTAAAAATATGCATCTTATGAGGCTTTATACAATTACTTTATGTATGACTGTGGCACTAATTTGAATGTAATCCAGTTTTCAAAGCAAAACCTTATCCATAATTAGATATAAAATATGTATCCTTGGTAATGCTGCATTTAAATAACATTGTCAAATATTTACTGATTGGTTATTATTATGGGAAAACATGAGCTACCATATACAAATCTTTTGACAGAAGCTGTCCGTCAAAAATAATGATCCTTTTAAGACTCATGAATAAATAATGATGCTGATCTCTTTTACATAAAATGTGCATTGGCTTACATTGTGTCCGCAGAAATGAAATATGGTTATTTAACATAATGATCTGGCGATGCTTAGCTAATGAGCCGTGATGCATTTGATGCCCACAATATTTTGCACTTGTTATTGGACTACTCAGATTAAAAGATTACATTCCTGGGCGCGTTCCTGTTTACTCAGTGCCTCCTATGTGAATCTTATGTCAAGTGTGCTACTGTGAATAAGTACTCCTTTCCATTACCTTTATTACAGAGCAGACGGTAGCAATATGGGAAATTTGAAATAGCAGATAATTTTAGGTGTTTGGATATGTTCTGTATTTATTAAAATGGCAGTCTTGATTTGCTTCAATGGGCTCAATTATCTGCTAATTTTGACTTGCTTTTCTGGAAGTGTGGAAATATTTCTGCACATTTCTAAAGCCCTATTCAGGGATTCATATGGGTGTGCTCCCTGAATCTGCTCCATCCCACACTTCACCATCACAACCCTCTCACACACACCTCCTACGCTGGAGGCTAAACCTCTGCAGTCAGGAGCCTGATCTATCACTATTTTGAACCCTGGAAGTTCAGAGTTCCAAAGTCTGCAAGAAAAGGTTCCAGCAGTTCCATTGCTGTGGTGATGATGATGCTTTCTCTCCCATGAGAGTTGGGATGCCTGCCAGTGTGGTATGACTGCATGCATCAGGATACAGGTGATTTAGGACACCAGGGACAGAAAGTTAAGAAAACTTTGCTTGGGAATTCCATTCCCACCTCAATTCATTTCAGCCGTAATCCAGAACAGAAAAATGAAAACAGTGTGACGAAATCGACAATGATCAAGTTAGTGCAATGTAGCGCTTGGAGTGGGAGGTTCAAATGGGGGGAGCACTCAAGTTTTAAATCCCTGAGCTAAGAAGCCAGGTAACCTTCAGCTAATCAAAAGGTAAAAGTAAAGGACCTCTGGATGGTTAAGTCCAGTCAAAGGTGACTATGGAGTTGCGGCGCTCATCTCGCTTTCAGGCCAAGGGAGCCGGCATTTGTCCACAGACAGCTTTCCGGGTCATGTGACCGGCAGGAATAAACCGCTTCTGGCACAACGAAACACCGTTAACAGAAGCCAGAGCACACGGAAACACCATTTACCTTCCCGCTGCAGTGATACCTATTTATCTACTCGCACTGGTGTGCTTTTGAACTGCTAGGTTGGCAGGGTGTCCCACCACGGAGATTCGAACCGCCAACCTTCCGTTTGGCAAGCCCAAGAGGCTCAGTAGTTTAGACTACAGTGCCACAGGCCAATGCTACATCTAGCCGAGCAGTGGCTGACCAGATGCTTATGGGAAACCTGAGCACAGCAGCACTCTCTCCTCCAGTTGTTTTCAGCAACTGGCATTTAGGAGCATTGCTGCCTCTGACTGTGAAGACAGAGTTCTCCTACCTCACAGAGATGTTGTGAAGGTAAAGATGGAGCTGTTTGCTGCCCTGACCTTCTGGGGGGGGGGGGAGCATGGGATACAAATTGTTCCTCACTCTCAAGAAATAATATAGCAATCTTTCTTCCAATTAGAATGCATGTTCTCAAAAATGTTATTGCGTTAAAACTGTATGCTCTCAGAGTTGTTGCTAGGCATTTTCTTGTATTGATTTCCTTCTTTTCTTTTGAGGCACTTCTTTCTACAGGTGTGTCTAATCTTTTCAAGGTCTCCTAGAAAGAGCCGCCTGAATTTTAATGAGCTCATATGCTTCAGAAGAGTCCCCCCCCACCCCGCTTTCATTGTTCCAAATAAAAATTCTGATTATGTCACCGCTGAAAGCTCGGGCCCTTTCTTTCAAGGATACAGCTGAATTCTTTTAATTTCTTTTTAATGTATACGAAGTTCCCGATGACAGGAGTTGTGTCCGGGCCAAATAATAAAGAGAGAGAGTTTGGAGCTGGAGAGCCTGCACAATGGCAATGATATTAAGCATATTGCTACATTTTTGGAAGGGCAAAGTCAGAATTAAATGTAACTGCAGAATATGCGGAGCCAAAATTTGCATCCCCTTAGGCTCCTACACACACAAAAAATTAAAATTAGCCATACTGAGCAAGTCCAAGGGTCCATCTTATTCAGCATTCTCTTTCTCAATAGGAGTAGCCGGATGCTTCCCGGAAACTCACAGAGCCAGTGTGGTGTAGTGGTTAAGAGCGGTGGACTCGTAATCTGGGGAACCGGGTTCGCGTCTCCGCTCCTCCACATGCAGCTGCTGGGTGACCTTGGGCCAGTCACACTTCTCTGAAGTCTCTCAGCCCCACTCACCTCACAGAGTGTTTGTTGTGGGGGAGGAAGGGAAAGGAGAATGTTAGCCGCTTTGAGGCTCCTTCGGGTAGTGATAAAGCGGGATATCAAATCCAAACTCTTCTTCTTCTTCTCACAAGCAGAGCTTGATGGCAATAGCCCTTTCCTATTGTTTGTCAACAACGTGTATTCAAAGGCATCGTTGCATTTGACAGATACGTGTGTGGGATCACAGTGAAGCCATCTGGTTAAACCCCCTGCTTACTTGCCATTGCCCCGACTGAGCTCCCCACCCGCTGTTTGTAAAATAAAACAAAACAAGCTACCGAATGTCAAACTGCAATGATAAAAGTCACGTTATGTTTGGCGCAAAGTGAAAGAATTTAGTAAGCCAGCCAGGGGAATAACTCGGCAACACAAAGTGAAGGCACAGATTGATGGAACAGCTATCAGGATGTGACTCAGCACCACAGCACAGAGCAAGAGGAGGGGGAGCACACAGAGCACGCGAGTTTGAAGCTCTCTTGTTTAGTAAAAGGCTTTGCTCATATAAGTTTTGTCTCGTTCTTTACTGGCTGCAAACATCGCTTTGCTATTAGGGCCAGGGGAGGAATTCAGTTCAGTTGACATTTTAATGCTAGCCTATCCTGCCAACCTAGCAGTTCGAAAGCACGTCAAAGTGCAAGTAGATAAATAGGTACCACTCCGGCGGGAAGGTAAACAGTGTTTCCGTGCGCTGCTCTGGATCACCAGAAGTGGCTTGGTCATGCTGGCCACATGACCCGGAAGCTGTCTGCGGACAAACACCGGCTCCCTCCGCCTGTAGAATGAGATGAGCGCCACAACCCCAGAGTCGGTCACGACTGGACCTAATGGTCAGGGGTCCCTTTACCTTTACTGTCCAATTTGCACTTCCCATAAGCAACTCTATTTCTGAATTAATGTTTCTACGAATTTTGCAATACAGTTCTCCCACCCACCCCTTTGCACAAAACTTCCCAGCATAGTTGCCCCAGCCTCTATAGTTTCCATGCTAGTCCAAATATATGTAAATTCTAGAAAGTTTGGCTTATTGACATGGTTTACAAACCATGCAAACAATGACCGAATGGAAATGAGACTTCCAATTGCAACCCAGGTCAGGGGTATGGGCACTGCCAGCAACATCTCAGCCTGCCCTCTCTGCTCCTGCCCTTTCTGTGCTGGACAAGCAAAGACTGAATGGGTCTATCTCCCAGCATTTGCAATCCTATTCACAATCAGGAACTTGGATAAAGAGAGGCTTCCCACCACACTGAGCCTTCAACTCACGTTTGCCATTTAGACCTTCTCCACTCGATGAGAGAAGGGCAAGGGCTGAGCAGACAGGGACATTAGGGATAGAGCCAGCATGCATAACCCGTGTCCCCTATAGAAATAAAGCCTGCACAGGACTTGCAATATTGAATATTTTGTTCTGTTGATTTCAAGAAATCTGTTATGTGCTTGGTCCTTCCTGTGATGTGTTATTCACTTCTCTGCATCTCAACAGCACCATCTAAAAGTATGCTCCTATCTGTTTGTTTACCCATGTATTCACCTCTTCAAAATGCACGCTTCCACTCCATGAAGGTTTGCGGTGAAATTTATTTAGATGACACTCAGTAAAACACAGTCTGAATGTATTGCACTGATGTTAACCAGTGTAGGATATTCTGCATGTAAAATATGCACATATTAACAGGATGGAAAACAGAGTTTAAATTCAATTTACTGAGCACTGCAGAGTTTCCTAGTACTGCTCTGCTGCCAAAAAAGATACAGAAACTAAATAGCATGTAATACCATCTCATATTTTAAAAATTGTCAGCTGATTTTATCCTTCGTTTCTTGCTACTGTATCCTGCTACAGGGTGTTGCATAGTATACTCAGGAATATACTCCCTGAGTATATTCAGTGAAATAACCTCCTTAACATTGCCTGTTTGGGGTGCAACTGTGGGTCCCATTTTAATATTGCTTGATATTATTTGATACAGGAAGCAAGAGGTTTCGCCCCATACACTTCAGCTCTCCTGTCTTAGCTAACCCTCAACTGTGCCCAAAAAGATTGCATGGGGGAATACAGTACATTGGCTGGGTGAGAATTATTGCCAAGAGTCCCTATTGGATTTATAGATCCCTGCACACTGATTCTGTTGCAAAATCAAGGGCATTTTTCAAAGCTGGCAATGGCCTGACTCCTCAAGGTTAAACTGTGCAATTGGCTTACACATTTAACAATACACACATCTCCCAGTGTACACACAGGAGGCTGCATTCCTCTGGTTATTTGTTGAGAATGAACTGGTTTCACATGAAGAATGATTACCCTGCTTTACATTACTGAGATTAAAAAAAAAAAGTCCCACTGCATGAGAAATGTTTTCCCTTCTTTTATTTATAACCATTATTTACTTAACAGCAGCTTTGATTGCCTCACAGCCGTCTAAAGTCAGCAATCAATAAGATCAGCTCTATTACATCCTGGAGACTGAAAGAGATGTATGATAATTCCCTAAACCAGCTTTTCCAAGGGGTTTCCCAAGGGTACAGCCTTTGATTTGCTGATATCCTGTGCAGCTGATCTTCCTGCTTTTCAAAAGTCATAGACAGAAAATGTCCCCTTCTTACCAGGAGGAGGAACCTGAAATGGTAGGTTCTGCCTTACAACATTTCAGGGCTGGCTGTGTATGACTCTCTTCTTCACATTTTCAGTTTTTATTATGTATGACAACCTGTCGCTCCTGTTTTCCATTTATTTGGGTGGGTGGGTGGGAATGCACATTGCCAGATTTTTCTATAGTTGGTGTTTCAGCATATGGTAAAACAGGTTGTCCAATGTCCACATGGAAACTCCTCATATAAATCTGTTGTCTCCCTTCCTGCCTTAGTAGAGGGAGCATATATCCACCAATACATGTTGTTTGCTTCCATAATCACCGTCATCTTTATTATGAATTACTTGCCCTTCACCCTAAGGTTCTACAACATTAAAACACAATATTTAAAACAGTTTAAAACTACAGTCACACAATTAAGGTGGGTCCTAAAAATATAAAGGTAAAGGTACCCCTGCCCGTACGGGCCAGTCTTGACAGACTCTAGGGTTGTGCGCTCATCTCACTCTAGAGGCCGGGAGCCAGCGCTGTCCGGAGACACTTCCGGGTCACGTGGCCAGTGTGACAAGCTATCATCTGGCGAGCCAGCGCAGCACACGGAAATGCTGTTTACCTTCCCGCTGGTAAGCGGTCCCTATTTATCTACTTGCACCAGGGGGGTATATAAAAGAGTATATAAAAATATACTCTTTGTCAAAAACCAGGGTAAAGGGGTACATCTTCAGCTTTCAGCTGTATAACGAATGTGCTGGACACATCTCTGTGGAGAGGTGGTTTCACAACTAAGGGGCTGCCACAGAGAATACCCCCTCCCAGCTTGCCACCACCACCACCAGAAGCCTCGGAGGGCAGAGGAACTGACTTCAGGGCCAGCCTGAGCTTGCAAAAGCGGTCCTAATGACACCCATTGCTCTACCCATGGCAGTGACATTAGGAATGGATGGGTGGAAGGGCAGAGATGTGATGCTCTTCCAATGCTTCGCTCTCCCCACATTTAGGGCTTCCAAAAGGTGAGAAAATAGACTTCACGATTGCCTCCTGCATCTCCAGCAGACTGCCTTTCTGGTTTCAATTATATGAGGCATGGAATCGGTTTTAAAAAGTCAGCCTTGAGCCCTCCGGCTGAGCCCCGGGTGCTGGCTCCTTAAATGGGCAAGGGGCTGATCCGAGGTAAGCCCACTGTCAGCTCCACACACACCCCACAGCCCAAGTCCCAGCCTGCATCATCATTTGCCAAAGCAGGGTGCAGGCCTAGGATCCGGTTCCTGATAGGTAGAGGGGGCTTATGCCCTCTCCGCCCATCAGGAAGGGCCCAACCAGTTTGAATTCCCTCATCGGGACCCCAGGGAAGCCTCCTCCGTCCCGCAATGCCATCACACTTGAAAGGGTGAGCAGGCTTGTCCCCTTCTTTGTCCCACAGCAGTGATATCAAGGAAGGACCAGAGAACAGGCAGCAATGGGAGTGGCCAGTACAAAATCATGCTCTCTTGCCTGCAGCTTGTATAAGTGCAAATTCTAACTATGAGGTGGGTAATGATCAAGAGTGATGAGAAAACACTCTGCACATGCTCACAGTTGCTTTCCTCTCTTATAACTTCACATGTTCTGAGGCTGTTCATTGGGTTCAGCTTCAGCCTTGATAAACACCTACAGTAATTAATTAAACATTGTCCTAATTACTGCTTGGATGCAGCAAGACCTGGTTCTGCCTGTCATTCCAAAGTCCAGGTGAGGGGAAATTCTGGATCCCCTCTGACTCCATCCCAGTATATACCGTATTTTTTTGCTCTATAACTCACTTTTTCCCTCCTAAAAAGTAAGGGGAAAGGTGTGTGCATCTTATGGAGCGAATGCAGGCTGCGCAGCTATCCCAGAAGCCAGAACAGCAAAAGGGATTGCTGCTTTTACAGCATAGCAATCCCTCTTGCTGTTCTGGCTTCTGCGATTCAGAATATTTTTTTTCTTGTTTTCCTCCTCCAAAAACTAGGTGTGTCTTGTGGTCTGGTGCGTCCTATAGAGCAAAAAATATGGTATTTCCTTTTCAATGTACTTTCTTTTCTTGTTCTTTCTTTTCCTGTCCTTTTTGCTTGCCAAATTCCTTATTTTGCTATATGGAAGCATGCTGGAAAGCTGATTCTGTCCCTTTAAATTGGCTCTGGTATTTCAGGCAAAATCTTATGGAAGGGCTTGTGGTAGGCCAGTCACTGAGCAAATCTGAACAAGAATGACAAGGGACAGCAGTGCAGTGCTTTACAATAAATCACATTCCCTGGGCAGTATGAGGAAGAGTCAACAACAAAAGCCTATCAATAAACAGAATCATTTGTTTCATGTTCCTGTTCAGAATCTCCCAGTATGACTTATCTCAAAGCTGTCTTTCTGCCTTTATTCTTCGACATGATTTGAAAACAGTGCTTGATGGATAAAGCCACCAGGGATTTCAAGCACTGAATCAGACACACACACACACTTAAAAAGAAAAGTTCAGTACACAGTCATTTTCCATGTGATATTTTGGGAATGCAGGCAACAAGCTCTTTCAAAAGCAAATACTTTGTGATTTCCCAATTCTTATGGCAAGTGTTCAGAGTTCAACTTGGTTCTTGGAAAAGCTGGAAAAACTTTGTTGTTTTTTATTTAAAAAAATATAGTGTGTCTGATTCAGTGTTGCAAAACATTAAATATTGGGCAAAACTACATACAAACATTTGTATATTTAGAGGTGTTCACACTGAAATGCTGATGGGTCACAAACTGAAGGGGAAATGTGGAGAACAGAAAACGGGAAAAACAAGATACAGATAGAAAACAAAAGTGACCAATTTGCCCATCCCTACTCTCTGCCTCCTGATCAAAACCTCTTCCCAGTCCTTCAATATTCACCAAACCAGCTGAGCCAATTAGTCACCAATGTTTTACAACCACAAGTGAAATACATGGTACATTTCCATACCTGAAGGCTTTCTTCCTCCTCTGTGATGTCCTCTTTGTCTTTGCCCTTCTCCCCCCTGCCAGCTTGGTATTTATTCAACTTAGTATACTAACAATTTTGAAATGTATAAATATGGAACATCTGACTTATTTCTAGCCATAGTGGCAATCATGAGCCAATTTTAGACTGTCATATTGCAATGCCCTGCAATATATGTATGATATTCTAGGAAATACAAGCCAAATCACCAGCATTTAACTCCTGTTTTTTGCACATTTAAGTGGAAATGCTTACATTTATCAACAGCAGTACATTTCCCATCCAGTTCCAGCCTTCCAAGTTAAGCCTATTACTGCCAGCCGTTCTAAAAACATTACCCCCCAAAAGTATTGAATCTTATGTCTTCACTATGAGCAAAAGGATAATGCTGTTATTGTACTGGTGCAATGTCCCCAAGAATGGCAGGATTTGAATTTCTTTTTCCTTTACTCCTTTTCTTATCCGTGGTGTTTCTATTGTTGTGCTATTTTTGAATATGAATCAAACTTTATAGAAAAGGAAAAAATAGAATTGAATTTTAGACATATCCTTATAAAGCAGTCTGGTTTGTACTTGCACAGAGTGCATTGGATCAGCCAGCTAAGAAATTATTAACTTTTAATAGTGAGCCAAACTCTGCAATTCTACTTCATGTTTCATCAGGTTGTCAATCATATTTTGGCACATCCTTTGGCAGCTGGGTCAGTACAACCTGTCACAGAACAAGCAAACACCTTGCACCATAACAGATGAAGAACAGCTTAATGGCCTTTTCTATGGACTCCTCTCTTGCTTAGATTCATTTGGATTTCCTCTTTCTGATTAGAAGTTAAAGAGAAACCCTCAATCTCCGTAAAGTTATAGCTTAGTACAAATCAGAAGCCAGAATGAGCAGTGCAAGGCACCAATATAATTTTACTGATGAGTTTGGTAGGCTAGTCTCAAAGCACGGAAAGAATTCAGCTGACAGACTTTCTTTGTACACAGGCAAGGCACCACCGGCTCAGAAAAAATAGTCTTGCTGTGGATGCTATGACAGAGCACAAAGGTACAGTTTGGATGATTCCATGGGCCAAGGATCCTGTTTCCATGGTGAAGCAGTGGGCATGTCTCCTTCTGTCACACTCAGTGTTAAACATGAAAGGGTGGTGCTTCACATCAATGTTCATAGGTGCAGAAGCCTCCAACAAAGATTGGGGGATAGAGGGAGGTCATTGGGGTGGCCCATTTTGTTTTGCCACCTGAAGCGAAATGGGAAGGTGCCGCCTTTCCCCCCTGCTGCTGCCCACCCCTACCGAAGTCTTGCTTACCAGGGCTGTGTGGGTGCTGGGGTGGGGTGGGGGACACCTGTGGGGGCAGCACCTTGTGGGATTCCTCCACTCAAGGTGGCTGTTTGACTCTGCCTCAGGGCCGGATTTAGGTTTGATGAGGCAATAAGCTACTGAAAGTACTGGGGCCCTTTATATGTCCAGCTGTCCTTTGTCAACAACAAGTTGTCACTGTTTTTTTTTGTGTTGAATATATGCTATATGGTAATTTATGGACCTAATAGGTATCTACAGCCATTTATACATAACACATAGGAGCCTACACAACACAAACACTGTTGCTGTATGTAGGTTTTATTTTATTTGTTTTTTATTTTATATTTTGGAAATGTACATCCAGGTTTTTTCCCCTCAAAAAATTTTTGGGGGCCCCAAGAGGGTGGGGCCCTAAGCTATAGCTTGTTTAGCTTATACATAAATCCGGCACTGCTCTGCCTTATGTGTGGTTTGGCCTTGGAGAACATGCAGTTCAGCAGTACATGTGTATACCAAGTCTCTGGGTCAGCCTGTTGCATTATAAGTATGGCTGTAACTCGATGACTCTCTCACACACGATTAGTGCCAGGCTGAGGAATGTCAGATTACATTCTCCCCAAACCAGAAGAATGTTTCATTGTATAGCACATTCTTAGGAAAAGTTGGTGTTATTATGAGATCAAGCAGGATTTTTCCGACGTGAACCTAATTCCTGAGCTCTGAACTGTAGCCCCTTCTGCTGATACTTGACATCTACGGTAAAAGCAGGGTCAGGCCCTCATTGCTGGTTCTTTGATTAGTAACTCTAATGTTTCCATTTTCCTAATCATTCCATTTCTCAGGCCGACTTGTAAGAGAAACTACAAGGTTCTGGGGGGAAATGTAGAATAATCCCTGCCCAATGGCTTCTTGAACAAGCTGACGTTCCAACTCACATGTGATGATTCTGTCAACCCAGGGTCTTACTTATTTGTTTCAGTGGAGAGGACAGATCTGGGCACAGAATCTGTTGGATTCCTGTTGAATCAAAATCCACTTAGGAAGCTGCAGAATATCCTCAGAGAAGTGTCTTGGAATAAATATAAAGACAGGAAGAAGAAGAAAAGCGGCAACCACTTCAAATTTCCTTTGCAGTAATTGGTACAGCTAGCCCCAAATTCATCTCCATGCTTCAAGCGAAATGTTGCAATATTAGTGCTTGTCAGCATAAGCATTTCCTCACAGAACGTGTGTGTTCTTCGGTATTGTTTATTCATGCTTACAGGGCAGAGTGCAGTATCCTGCAAGGTCATCCAAAAAAGAGCAGAAACTAGTTTGCTTTTGTAAGATGCTGAGGAGACAGCAATGGCAAAGCTCTATTGACGCTAGGATGCGGCAGTGCATGTTGTACTGGGATTAAAGACATTGATTTTTGGCCCTAAAACAATCAAAAGATTTCCCTTCCCGATCAGTGTAATGGTTAATACACAATTTAACATTAAAGGTCATAGTACAAATGTACCAACGTACAAAACTGCTTACCAATCCTTTCAAGCTAATAAAAGAAAAATCTTTTTTGAGACAGAAGAGTCTACTTGCTTTCTTCTGTTAATATGCTCAAATTTTTAAAACAGCAGATTAACATCTTGCTTCTACTATTTATTTATTGCAGAATACAGTGGTACCTCGGGTTACATACGCTTCAGGTTACAGACGCTTCAGGTTACAGACTCCACTAACCCAGAAATAGTACCTCGGGTTAAGAACTTTGCTTCAGGATGAGAACAGAAATCGTGCAGCAGCGCGCAGTGGAAGCTGGAGGCCCCATTAGCTAAAGTGGTGCTTCAGGATAAGAACAGTTTCAGGTTAAGAACAGACCTCCGGAACGAATTAAGTTCTTAACCCGAGGTACCACTGTAGTTTTTTGCTTGGCCGATTATATCACAAGATCTCAGGGTGGGTTAAGGTAAAGGTAAAGGTACCCCTGCCCGTACGGGCCAGTCTTGACAGACTCTAGGGTTGTGCGCTCATCTCACTCTAGAGGCCAGGGGCCAGCGCTGTCCGGAGACACTTCCGGGTCACGTGGCCAGCGTGACAAAGCTGCATCTGGCAAGCCAGCGCAGCACACGGAAATGCCGTTTACCTTCCCACCAGTAAGTGGTCCCTATTTATCTACTTGCACCCGGGGGTGCTTTCGAACTGCTAGGTTGGCAGGCGCTGGGACCGAGCAACGGGAGCGCATCCCGCCGCGGGGATTCGAACCGCCGACCTTTCGATCGGCAAGTCCTAGGCGCTGAGGCTTTTACCCACAGCGCCACCCGCGTCCCCCAGGGTGGGTTATAGTGCTTAAAATAACAAATCAAATCAAATAAGCAGGTAAAAATGAAAAAAAAAATGAAATTACAGTGTGAGCAGTGGACAAATATCCCATTAAAAATGGGCAACATGGTAGCCTGATTATGGAAGTCTGGAAGAGTATTGATACATATTTTGAGTCAAGAACTCCATCAGAGTGCCCATCCTTGGGTCTGGCCTGGTATAAGGCTGCTTCTTAGGTTCCTAAGAGGCTGGAGAAGAATAGTGTAAGTAATATGCCCTTTCTTTTCTGCTCCCCCTGCTTGTTTGTGCAAAGTGGTGTAAATCCAGAACTCCCTGTTATGTTCTCTAGGTTCTTTATTGCATATAATTGCGAGAGCTGCCTTGAACATTTTCATGGAAAAGTAGGATGTAAATCTAAGTAAATAAATAAAAGACATACAGGGTGGTATCCAATGCTACATTCGCTTAGTCCCACTGTTGGAATGTTTCCTACTCCTACTCCACATGGCCCAGAATCTGATTCAGAGGGTCCCCCAACCTTCTGGAGCTAATTTTGCAGGCATGTTACTGACTGGAGAGGACAGAATAGGAACAGGAAGTTCTGTTGCATGCACAGAAGTCTGTTGCACCAGCAGAGATTCACAATTGGATACCTCTTACAGAATCAAAGCGCTCCAGGCCATAGATTACTATGCAACATGTGATTGGCTGCACTGGTACATTTCCATTGTATTGATGTTGCCACCACACCCTTCGCCCTTTCCGTCCATCTAGAGACTGAGGTCAGCTTAGCCCCACCAAGTCATCTGCTGCTGATTCACAAATCTCTGCAGAGTTTACTGAACATAGAAAAAATAGCCTAAAGCAGCAGTACTCAGAAAAGGTACTTATGTAATGGATCTTTAACAGGGAGGAAAACTCAAAGTACAATAAAGAACAGCTCATCTCCATGGTTTTATGGGCCAGAATAATTACTTTGGCAAGATGAATATGGATATGCAAACAATAATGATTTATCATAAACCTGGAAGATGTGGGTTCTTACTTTTAATAAGTTCAAGATGGTAGGTGGGAAGGTGTGTTAAAATTTTATAATGTGATTCACTATTTTATTTTAAGACATGGCGTTTGGTCGTGTTAGCTCAGCCTCTTTTTCTTGAAACAAAAGGGGTTATTAATCTGACATTCTTCACCCAGTAGAAAATACTCAGAAATGCTGATGACTTAGATGCATGAAGTATAGTCCAGAAGGCCAGTTCTTCCAGGAAAAGTGAGAGAGGGAGGCAAGCAGACACTATGATCTCCCTGCTCACTTTGCAATAACGCCTTCTTGATAATCGTAAGAATGCTGTCTTAGCAGCAGATCCATGACTCCTAGCAATGTCTACTTTGCTGGTCTGCTAGAAATCAGAACACTGCTGAAGTGTTCAAAGAAGTCCTTCCTCCTACACATTGTCGCTGCATTTCACCAGCTTGGGTGGCCCACTGCTAGTGTCTAGAATGGGACACCATAATGGAACAATAAATAAGACTGTTTTTGTGTGTGTGTAGAATACCTTGTCATCACCCCTAAAGAGAAGCATGCATTTCGAAGTAGGAATGAGCTTAAAATGAGGGAGAGCATGAGTTCCATACTGACTTGGCCCGAGGCATCTCTCACTTTAGATCTGAGGTGCCATTTTTCCCATCAACATTATTATATTGTGGTCTAGAGGCTGCTAGTTAAATGGAGCCCACCAAGCTAAATGAAGCCAACCTAAGCCTTCGCAAGCAGCAGAGCAGACATGAGATTTTTTAAAAAAAATTATTAGATTTTCCACAATGATAACAAAAACCACAAAGCAGAATGATACACAAACACAGAAAAAGGGGGGGGGGTGACAAAAAAAGGAAAATACATCAATGAACGAAAAAAGGGGGGAAAGCAAAAAAAGGAACAATGAACAGATAAACAATAACAACAAACTTAATTCTTCACAAATCCAACCTTTTAAACATCTTGGTTGACTTCCTCAAGTCCCTCCCTTCTGAGGTTCCTTGTAGGTAAAAGTAACAGCTTTCCAATATCATTATTAAACTAAAACAATTTCCAAATATAGTCCATCTTATTCACTTTTCTTAACATTCTAAATCCCATTTATTTAATTATAACTTAGTTTAATCCTAGGCCTATTTGTTTCTTTCAAGTAATTTCTAATTTTTTATATTACAATATTTATTCAAATAGTTCTTCAATTTCTTCCAGTCCTCTTGAAACTCCTCTTCTTTCTGGTCGCGGATTAGCAGACAGGAGATTTAACATGCTTTCAGTGAGCTGCTGTAGGTGGCTGGTTGGCTATGTTTGATTTGGTGGGTCATAACACATGACTCGTAGGTTCCTTCTGTCAATTGAGACTGCAGTGCTTTTCTCCTATTAAGCTTTTGCTGAACACCAAACTATTCTGCTACCCAGTTTATCTTTCAGAGCTCCAGATGTATCTGAACGTCATACTGAGCGTGTCTATCAGAAGCCAGGGATAGGAGACCAAAATAATGGCTTAGCATGCTGCAGGAGTGTGAGCAAAGCAGCTGAGATCTCCTCTCCAGGAGCTTGCACATTCATGCATTCACACTAAGCTATGGTTTGGCTTAGTGTTATCTAAAAACTTATCGCTATCACAAATTTTCAAAATGGCTTTTGTATATATTTGACTGAACAGACACAGAAACTTAGTGAATAACTATTATGATCATAATGTCTTGTTAACTCAGTTTCTTACTGGTTTGTGATAATCTCCAATCTGCCCTACAAACCAGGAGATCCTGTTTCTAGCTTTATTTCCTGTTGTCAGCCATGGTTTGCTTGTTTCTCCCACAAGGTTAGTTTCAGCCCCACAGGAACAAAGAGAAAGGAATAATTGTTGAGTGCAAAAGAAGCAACATCCCAAGATCAGCTTGGCATGGTGTGCTAGAAGAAACTTTTCTTTTTCTTTACCAAGAGGCAGCTGACAGAGTCAAGTGTTACAACGATAATCTGCACACAAGTATTAAGAAAACTTTGCTTTCCTAATCGGGCCATTTCTTAAACAGCTTAGATTTTTCTTTGTCTATGATATTCCAATAAATAGGCCACTCACTGCTTTAGCATAACAAGTGTCTTAAAGGTGCTTAGTGGATAGACAGGTGTGCCCTAGTTCAAAAGCCCTATGCAGATGCTCGAAGTGTGCGCAATGAACGCATGTAATCAAGCACTATTTCTGAAGTATGCTAAACTTATGACTAGTAATACATTTATTAAATTATTTATTTAAATGCTTCTGTTCCCACTTTATAACCCCTAAAGTCTCTCAGAATGGCTCACGGAATATTTTCACACCATGTAAAGATATCAAATAAGAACCTAATGTTTGTTTTAACTTAGAGAAAGAGGGGAAGGGGGGGAGATTATTTATCTAAAATTCCAATTGGGATTGAATCGTTGCTCGAGTTTGGAATTTTATTTCATTTTCAGGATCTTGAACGTGATTTTCAGTTGTTGTATTTCTCACTTACTGTATATGCACTCCTTGTCTTATCGAACAACATCATTAACTTTCTACAAATGGGTTGTTGTTGTTTTTTAATAACAGGCAGCTGCTGAAAATTCAGAATTCTCTGAAGGAGGGAACAAAGTGTTATTTTTTTCTGATTCTTATCATAAAAGAATGTCTTCAAAAATTGTCCTTGAAGAGCTTTCTCCAGCATATGGAAATAATGGTAAGAACTGCACTTCTCTGCCTCGCTTTCTTCTTGGTGCAAGGTTAAAAAAAGAAGTTTACGATCTTGCTATACCAAGGTTTCCTTGTGGTCCCCCAGAGTTCTGACAACTGTTCTTCTACCATGGCCTTGTGGTCATAAAGACATTAGGACCACATAAGGCCAAGGACAAAGGAGGCCTGTTGTAGGCTACAGCACCTCAAGAGAACTGGCCCATTATCCTGGAAGCTGAAGCAACTATGTGATTCCAGCTCTAGAGAGGAAGTTCAGAGAAAGGAGTCAGATACAGATGAACTCTATCTGTAGGCCAGCCAGACACTTCCGGAGTAAATAAGATTTCTTAGCTTTAGGGAACTGTTGAACCCATGGGAAGAAGACAAAGGGGGGAAAGGCAGGATATATTTTCCACTGTTTCCACAACAGCAAAAAAAATCCTGCCAATTCCTAGGTTTGAAGGACAAGTTATATGATTCTACTTGATGACAACCCAGTTCTTTGAAAATTCCTATTCAGGTTCATTTCATCAGATTGTTCCCAGAATTCTTAAATCCTTTTCAATGGGTCTGTTTCAGTGGCTTGTTCTTCTTGCGGAGTAGCTGGACGCTGTGGGAACAGAATGCTTGGCTAGTGGGCCTTTCATCTGATTCAGCAGGTCTCTTTTAATGTTATTAATCTATTGTAAATGACATACAAAAATGACTAGTGTTTAATTGAGCAGTTTATTATTATTATTCTTTTCTAAAATCAGAATTTCCTTTGGTTTGTTTCTGCAAGTACGGTTGATGAAGCCAATTTGTTCCCCTTAAAGATTACATGGCACCAGTTCTGCTTTGAGGCAGAGCCTGTAATTTGGCCGCTAGCAATATCTGAACTGTTAGAATCTGGCTGACACTCTGTACAGACCTGTATTATCACAGGAAACAGCAGTCCTGGACTGCCCATGGCCTCTCTACACACACACACACACACCTTACATCAGAATTAGAGCTCTCCTGCTATTCTACAAAACGTAAAGTTTCTTAGAAATCTTCTTCAGAGTGCTAAAAGGCTTGTCTTTTTAGGTGAAGACCAGGGACCTAGTATGAAAAGTTGTTTTGATATTCCTAGCTGGAAATCCTTGCTGAACAACGCATTTGATAATCATACAAGGTCTCATAGCTTCCTACGCTCATGCCCATCTGTCAAGATGGCACTGTGCCGGCTTTCCAGATGGCTTCCCAATTTCAGAAGGGTAGAGGTGCTAGAAAAAGATGGGTTTCTGTAACATTGTTAACACCACCTTTTTTGCATTCCTTCCGCCCTGACAGCTTAGATAAATTGACACTGCCACAAAGTATACAGGGCATCTTTGAAAACTGCAGGAATCAGAAATAAGGGGTTGGAGTGGGGGGAATGTCAGTGTAGATGACCTATCTCCTCGCTAGAGCCCAATCATCACTCTAAACTCCTCAAATATGACTACTGCAATGCAAAAGAGAAAAGTGGCCTGATCCCAGATGCACAGTTGCCATAAACCAAGCTAGGGTTTAGGGCTTGCATGTAGGAAACACTGGGACCATATGGGCTGTCAGAAAGTGTGATGCAAGAATTCGACCTGTAGGCAATCTATATGCAAGTGCATATCTTCCGTGTGATATTCTTAGGAGGGGATTTGAAGCAAGCCCTAATGAGGGTCGTTTCCAAGATATTGTATAACCTATGCAAGCTGTTCCCAGAACGTGTTCCCTGTTGAAACAGCTCCTGTATATTCATGCAAATTGACATGGGAGGCGCCCATTGCGTTTGGTAGTACGTCATCCAGTAAGGTAGGTTAACAGCTTCAGTCCACACTTTAGTGACATAGAGGCTGTGGGAAAGAATAGAAGCAAAGACTTCAAAGAGACCAGCTGAAATATATTAATAGAAAAAGCTACATATGAATAGACCTGGTCACATTAACTTCTCCTATGGTTGCCAATTCTGCATTTTTTAAAAATATAATCAGTGAAAAGAATCATCTTGCTAGATCAGATAAAAGTTATGTCTAGTCCATAATTCTGTGTGATGATGTCCCAAAGTCTGGTTGTGGTTGTACTTTGATGGGTGTGTGTGTGGAAAAAGGAAAAAACTGGGTATTATGAACTGAATTACATGCCCTGGTCCTGCAAATGACATCACAATCATCTGCACACATAATTAAAGTGTATGCACATCATCACTAATCACTTGTGACTAGTTACCCATTACTACAGCAAATTTGGATCCCACTGTCAATATCTTTTGTCACCCGGAAGCAGCCATTCTCCCTGGCTGCTGCAGCAGAAGTAGAGGTGAGAAGCAATGACCGCTCCCCACTTAAAACGGGGGGTGCCCTTTGCGTGGACGAGCGCAGCCACTAGATCTGGAGCGGCTCCATCAGCATAGGCTTGGCTTTGCCTTCCCTCAGGTGGGATACCTGGAGGTCTCCGCCTACCTCAGTCAGTTGTCCAATCCCACCTGGGGGAAGCGTTGCCAAGGAGACCAGGCCAGGTAGGGGAGGGATTACCTGCCCACACAATAGAGGGAGGATCTTACCTGGGAATCCTCACTTGGCTCCAGAGCTTCTCCCACCCTACCCACCCTCAGTTAATGTCTTATTTTGCAGGTTAACTTTTCTTCACAGATTTTGCAGGTTAACTTATCTTCACAGGTATGCGGGCGCTGCTACATTAAGGTCACTGTTAAAGGGCCGGAAAGGAATTTCCCTGCATTGGCAGGTTTCGCCTTTCCCGTAGCAAAACGTCACAACTTTGGTGGTATCAGGCCTTGGGCGGAATCCTTTAGTCCATCTTCCTCTTTGCGGCGGCGATACCAGGGTTCCCCATTAAAGGGGTTTCTGAAGGGAGGCTTTGACCGTACGCCGAAAGGTCGTCATTGCTCTCCCCTGTGGCGGCGGCGTATTGGGGGCGGCTATCTCTGCTTGAACATATGTTCTCCAGAGCCGGCCCATGCCCCCCACATACACTGAATTTTAATAAAGTTGTGGCCAATTTAATCCCATAGCACGTTGTCTTGAGTCGTTATTCCACATGACGGGGGGACCACTCGGGATCTGGGGACTCCGCCTGTCCACGCAAAACCATGATATTGGCTGCACTGAGAAACACAGCCTAGCCCCCTCAAAAAATACATTGCGGGTGACAAAACTGCCTCAGCCCCTAGGAGCTGGCACACATGGACCTGAAGATAAGGTGACAGTTGAACAGGCTCCCAATATTCCGGAAAACTTCCTTTCACAGCCTTACATTCTGTCTATCTGCTATTTCTCAGGCAAAGAACATCAAGCCACTAGCATGCCCAGGCAGAAACTGCATCCTCTGTTGCCACCATGCCTCCTGCCTACTCATTTTCTACAGCTCTAAGGGAACCAGAAACGCCATTTCCCCCACAATGTCCTCAGTTTGGCCCAACCTACATAGACTCTGGCATTAAGCATCCCGGCGGTTAGCTGTATCACTTTTTTTTTTAACTCTACTAGTAGAATTGGCTCCTCTGAGGTTGCACATGCACCTCTGGCCCTTTGAGAGAAGACTAATGCAACATCCATTTCCATTAGGCCTCCCTCTTCCTTCCTTCCTCTCAAGCACATCGTGTCCAGGTAGCCTTGACAGCAATGGGAATTGTCATTGTCTGTGCATACAAGCTATTTGATTGTTTAAGTATGAGGCTTCTGAAGACTGTCATTCTCCGGTTCAATGATCCGATCCAGGTTTGTCAGGAGACAGAGAGGATTCAGAGCTCCAAGGAAGGTTTCTGGCTTACAAAAGTGCAGCGTTATTTGCTAAGAACCCCATCAAAGGCCTGGTGACCTCATTTTCTTTCTTCCACAACAAAAACAAGCCTGAAGCAAGAGAGACAGAAGGAAACCAATGGCCTTTGCTTCCTTTGTGAAGGGCAAAAGGACATCTAATGGGACCAAATGCCCTTCAGACATGATGCTCAGTTACATGTAATTTCCTTTAAGGAAAAAAAATTGTGAGAGAACACAGGAGGCTTTCCCCTTGGACCATTTTACTGCCCAAAATCAAGCCTCCCAGTTGTTTCTCTCGCTGAGGAGGAAATGATATGGGAATCTCTCTTTTTTTACCCATGGGGAAACCTTTATGGGTTGTATTCAATGCTTGTCCTACTCAGAGTTAGACCCACTGAAATTAATTGACACGAGAAACAAGTCTACAGTGAGTTGGAATAGCATTGCTGTGACCCTATGTGGACAAATGGCAGGAATGGAATCCCACACTGGAATTTAACACAAGAGCATAGCTTCCTGAAGCTTATTTCCCCCTTTGGGGGGGAAATAAAACCCATGGGAAATTTCCACAGAAGTGTTATTTGTCATTACATACTTAGTAGCTGCTCTTCTACTATGTCTTGTTGACCCCAGGCTTAGAAGCAGTGAAAAATGCATGCTGAAGGAGAAGGTTTTTCAAGCAGCTCTTCCCCTGAATAGTTTAATTTCTTCTTGAAATCTCTCTCATGCTATTTCTTAAATACCATTAATTCATATATAAGACACTCCATGTGGAATTTCACACAAAGATCTCAGAGCTATGGGTTCTGTCTATCATAATATAATTAGCAACTGCATATTTATATATATATATACTTGGTGAGTTTCCTACTTACTATTCTTTGGCTGATAAATTATTCAGCTTGTGGAACTTGGAACACCAAAGTTTTGCAAGAGAAGTGAATTTCTGTCACTTCTTCCTTAAGAGTTAAGAACCATTGAAATTGCTTTACTAGCAGTTTTCAATGAAACCTCTTTTGGTTGAAGATCAGAACCTTCCCATGATCCACTGCAGTGGGAAACTTTTAAATGCCTAGATGCTCTGGAAACAGAGTTACCAGGAGGCAAAGGAGAACAAGGGTTAGGCTCCTTCAACAGTTGCAGGGATGATGAAGTGTCCCAGTACAGCAGGCATGGCCAAACCTGGCCCTCCAGCTGTTTTGGGACTACAGTTCCCATCATCCCTGACCACTGGTCCTGTTAGCTAGGGATGGTGGGATTTGTAGTCCCAAAACAGCTGGAGGGCTGAGTTTGGCCATGCCTACAGTAGAGGAAACGCTGGCAGCTGCAAGCTGACTTGGGGGGGGCGTTAAGAAAAGCTTCCCCCCTTGTTGACATTTGCTGTTGCCTCAGAAGTTCAGAATAGCCTTACACAACCACCCAGCTAAGGTTGGTTCGGTTACAACTGAGTGTGTCCAAAGCCACCTAGTGAGGTCATTGGGTGACCCTGCTAGGAGTATGAGACTCCTGACAGCTTTGCTCACAAGGGTGACAGGAACATGCAAGCCCACTCACCACGACAAGGTGATGATCCAGGGAGTGATCACCTTGCATTGAAGCAATGATTCTTCAACATCAACTTCGTTGGACTGGTCATGTTGTGCGGATGCCTGAGGATCGTCTTCCAAAGCAACTACTCTATTCCAAACTTAAAAATGGAAAGTGTAACGGTCAACAAAAGAGGTTTAAAGACTGTCTCAAGGCAAATCTTTAAAAAGTAGTATAAACACCAACAACTGGGAAAGACAGGCCTGCGAGTGCTCCAGTTGGAGAACAGCCTTTACCAAAGGTGTCATGGACTTTGAAGACACTCAAACTCAGGATGAAACGTGCTAAGAGGAAGGCATGCTTGGCAAACCCTCACCATGATCAACTCCTGCCTGGAAACCTATGCCCCCATTGTGGAAGGATGTGTGGATCCAAAACTGGCCACCACAGTCACTTATGAACCCACTGTTAAAACCATGTTCATAGAAAACAATCTTACTCAGCTACAAGTGATCGCCAAGAAAGAAGAAGAAGTGAGATCACTGTGCAGCATCACAACTTGTTGGCATTATACTGCACTCAGAATACTGCACTGATAAAGCAGAGTATCCTTTTCTGTGGATACTGAGCACACTTCCTTTTGTACACATTTGACTCCTTGTCATCCACAAGTCCAAGCACAAAAGGTTCTCTCTGGGACATTCATTGGTTGGTTTTTATCCACTTAGCAGCTTTTCACCCTAAAGTATTTTTGTACTTTTGCAATCTTGGGATTCTCCCAATCCTGTTAATATCTCCCTCTTATGCATGAATGCTGTCATTTTGCCTACCTAGGCAACAGTCATGACTGAACACCAGGAAGTATAAGGAATTATATCAAAACAGAAAACACTTTTTTAAAATGTGCTCTTTTTCATGGCAGTAGCTAATAAAATGGTCCAGAAATTCAGAACATTAAAAACATTCCATCGCATAGATGGAAGCGACAAGAGTTCTTTTCAGCTTCACTGAAGTGCCCCTTCGGGGCAAGTATTCTATGAGCAATCAGAAGTTCATCAGGATAAAAGGAGGTAAAAAAAAATCATTGCATTACAGCACACAGAGAAGCCTGGGTGACTAGCCACAATTTAATCTGTGAAGTTCTGCCAATCTATGTATTCAAAAACAAAAACAGGAAAGGCCAACTTTGCATTTACAAAAACTGAGCCGCCTGGCACAACACAGAAGAAATAATATCTGGATCCAAGAATCTATCAAGGCATTAAATGTGCCAAGGAAATTATGGGTGTTACATATCTCAGCTAAAAGAGTAAAAGATTTTAAAAGTACATTATAAGCAGGAAACCAAGAATATTTCACTAGGTTAGCAGATATATAGGTCAGGGTCGTATCTCTGGTTGTTTAGAAATGGTTGAGATAACTGGAGGGGTGGGGTTGAGACTAACGAAACAAATAAACAAGCTATAAAATCAGGGGGGGGGGGGACACACACCTCCTACAGGCCCTATCAGCAGAGGGAGCCCTCTTGGTAGTTCCACCACTCTCAGACATGACTCTCAGACATGCCATTTTCTGTGACAGTCCCCAAGTTCTGGGTCTTTCTTCTCACAGTGGTACATGTGACACCTTCATTATGTAGTGTCTGTTCTATGCCCTGAGACCTTATGGTGAAGGGCAGGTAAGAAACTGAAACAGCAGCAGCAACAACATTAGACTATGTGCATCCCAGAAGTACAATAGCTGGTTTGTTAATATGACCTGTATTAGGTTCCATGACAGTCACTTCATGTACCAGGACCTTGGAAAATGGGACAAGACTAGAATACAGGTGCTCTAACAGCGGAATCATTTGTTTGTCCTTGCAGAAATAAGCTCCACTGAGTTCAGCTGGACTTCCTCCTAGGTTTCATTCATAGGATTCAGTTCATAGGATTGCAGCCTAAAGTGACTGAATGCCAACCTAAATTTAAGTCATTTTCACTTTTAAATCTTTTTTTTTTTTTACTTCTAATTTGGAGTTTCTGAACATCACTATGGATTGTGAATTCTCACCTAGCAATAAATACAACTATGTATCTAATATCAAGCATGCAAATAATTGTAATGATTCTTCTCACATGCCTATAGCTTAGAAGGGGTCACCGAAACTCTCAACTATTTGAAAAGAGCAAATCCTCACCTCACCACACTTTAAGCATGTAATGTGACCACTTTAAAGTCCTAAATTTTATTCATTTGGGCTCTTAAAATAGTACTTCTCTGTAAGAGCCCTTTCTCTAGCCCCTCCTTTAAGAATGTTCACTACAGAAAAAGCCAGTAAAACACCTTGTCACCTCATAAAATAACACATTGATCCTGTTCTACGTGTTACCTCATACCAAAATCCCTCTCCATGTGGGATGGGAGTTTGCCAATTTCCTTTGTACATTCTGACGTAGTATAGTCACACATCAGAGGACTGTACCATAATCATTTGAATCAGTTATTAGCCAAAGGCAGGCAGGAGCAACCTAATCAAAATACCTCAAGACCTCACAATACAGTGGTACCTCTGGTTATGAACGCTTCGGGTTATGAACTCCGCTAACCCGGAAGTAGCTGCTCCTGGTTGCGAACTTTGCCCCAGGATGCGAAGGGAAATCGTGCACCAGAGGCATGCGTGCAGCAGGAGGCCCCATTAACAAAAGTGTGCCTTAGGATACGAATGGTTTCAGCTTAAGAACGGACCTCCAGAACAAATTAAGTTCGTAACCAGAGGTACCACTGAATGTTGACATGTTACCCGATAGCCATCACTCACTTTTAATGCTAGCTGTCAGATTGATGTCCAGATTCAATGCGAACATCACTCTTATATCGATGCGGACAAAGAAGATGAGCAATGAGTTTTAGTCTTAGAACTGCAATTGCATTTTTTATTGTGCATACTCAGTAAAAGGTTTTTGTCTGCTTTCATGTGGGTTTCTTGGTTTTTTAACTTTGAGCAGAGACTATTGAGTGTTGTGTGATTTAACATTATGTAAAGTAGTCCAGAATGGAAGGACAGAGAAGACTTTCTTAGAAAAATGCATAAAAGCAAAGCCTGCACTTAGGAGAAGTGGAGAAAATCAGGAAATCATTTCCTGGAAGCCAGGACTATATGGCTAGCCATTTTGCTTAGAACACCTCAACAGAGGCCAAATTAGGACTCCAATTATCCATTAGCTATTAATTGCCAAAGCCAATCTTTCTCCTGCTTCCTCTGAGAAGATCCTTTGAGATTTCCGATTTCCTGCAACTTAAAACAGGTCAGCTGCTTTCATCGTATAACAGGGAAGTAAAAGATATATATATATACTAGTCTACGGGGAATGTTTAAAATCCATGAGAACTAGGTTTACAGTACTTTTTTATCATTATTGAAATATAGATGAGAGGAAGACTCCCTGTGTATTTGGATGTCTGCATTTATGCTTTATGTGGCATCGTTTAGCCACCAGAACTTTAGATTGACCAGATGCTCACTGGAGTAAAATGAATAGGATATCAAAGGGCTCATTGCAACCATAATATAATTATTGGCGTTGGTTTACTTTGATTATTTTAATTATTAAACATTTATTTAACAAAATTTATATACTTCTTGATTGAAGGGGGGGGCACTAAGTGGAGTCTGTTACCCTATATACTCCTGGACCTGATTGTTACAAGAGAAAGCAGGACAGGTAGCCCATATTAAGTGTGTGAATTTGATTCTTGATACACAGGAGAAACTGTGCACCAGCCATCCTGCTGCCTAACCAACTCTTTGACTAAGCTGGTGCAGGTTGCCTTGATCATCATGTTGAGGTTCCCCAGGTTTATTGTTCCATGCCAAGATTTGAAGAGGTGCTGCTCAAGTAGTTATTGGTCCACCATGACAGTGATCTCATAATCTACATCTAGCTGCACATATATTGCAGGTGATACAATCTTGTTCTTTTTATTGCAGAGAGGTGGTTGGTGATCAGTTAGTGATTCTGTTGTCAAAGACAGATGAGTGTCTGGTTCAGTCTAAGCTTACAGCAGCTACAAATATGGTGGACCAGGTTAAGCTGCTCATATCTCAACAGTTGTAGATCTAAATGGTTTCCAGATAGCTTTGGGGCATTCTGTAGCTGATTTGGGTCACATGTCCTTCTCCCAGAACCCTAACTGAATAAGGAATCACTTGCACAGTTGTCATAAAAGCTCCTATGAATCCTGCCAATTGTCACTATTTAGTTCAGTTCTTCCTATGTTTTACAAGGAGGGACTGAAGGTAATGTTTTACAATGAGGGACACTAGGCATGACATCCTTTGCACAGGTAGATGAAAACTTATGGTAAATACTTCCTTATGTACTTCCTTGAAACAATGAGGTCCATAAGCACTAACCTTGTCAATGCAGTCCAGAAGGATGCAGACACTTTTGGGACACTAGATTGTCCTCAACTCTGAAAAGAGTTCTCCACTGCTGCCCTTTGTTTATGGAAGGTATTGCTGCTTAATGTTTTTTGGCTATGAGAACATTGGCTCTTTAGATGTGCTATTAAGATTCTTCCTTTTATGTAGGCTTTTAACCTTTGAGTGTGATAGAACTTGTTTTAATTTGGTTTGTTCTTCCAGCTGCTAATTTAGTTTGTTTATTGTTTTTCTTTCACTTTTCAATATATTTTTGGCAGATTTAATATTGTTCTGTGCTTTGAGAATTCATTAGTCTTGAACAGCAGATTATAAATCCTAATGTAAATAAAAGTGTTCCAGGTTGCTGGTATTGTTATAAAACAAAATGGATTTAATGGCAATTCCCAGTTGCCATTAGAACTAATTGCCTTTGGGCTAGCTGAGTCTCCATTTGAGGTGGGTGGCAAGTCGCTGTAGAGTCTACTAGATATCCCTTCTGGTCTTTCAAAGGTCCAGTTGAGATGCACCACCAAGTGTGGTTTACAAAAACCTCTGACTTCCAGGAGACCTTCCAATAGCCTAGTCCCACTTTTAAGATCAGATACTAAGTTTGTTATCCCTGCATATGACTTTCCTGATGGAAGTCCAGTTGACATGCTGTGATCTTGGGCAAGTCATTCTCAGCTGTAGGTTTCCATTTAGAATATGGACATAATGGTGACCTTCCTTACCAGGTTGATATACTTGGATCAGCTGACCCTTCCAACTCTACTATTCTATGATTCTATGAAAAAGTGGAGGCATATAGTAGCATTCATTATATTAGCAAGATGCATAATCATAAGAACAACCTAACGGATCAGCCCAATAGTTTTGCACCCTTTTCTCACAGTGGCCAACCGGAAGCCTATGGGAAATCCACAGCAGGATTTGAGCACAAGAGCACTCTCCCTTCTGGTGTTTTTCAGAAATTTGTATGAGGACCTTGACTGCCCCTTAAGCCATCTTAGCCATCGTAGCTGAAGTACAACTGTTCTCCCTAACCACAGTAATAGTCAAACTAATGCCATCTCCGATATTCTGAGAACAATGACCACTCTCCACATCAAATGGAGGGCGCCCTTTGCATGCCCACGCACAGCACCCCCGATCCAATGTGCCTCCCGGCCAAGCACTCCTGGACCGCCTCCCCAAGTCGCAAACCTTGAGGTTCCCGCCAAACCTCAGTCCTAAGAACCAATTGCGACTGGGAAGGAGTAGCCAGGGGAACGGACCAAGTAAGGGTTGGGTCTGCTCTTTAAGCATAAAAAGGGGGTGGAGCCTACCTGGGATATTCTGAGAACAAAGCAGGAAGTAAAGTAAAGCCAAGTGCATTGCATTTTCCTCCTAATGCAGTGAGGATGGCAGAGCATCACCCAAGATGCTTGCAAGATACAAAGCTCATTGTAGCTAAGGGAGTTCTGTGGTCTTCCTCAGCTATCATTCAGAGGGGTGATTCAGGACTCAGCGTTACAGGATGGCGCACAAAACACTTAAGCTGCCATGGTTGTGCTTCAAAGTGCCCCCAGTCTCCTCTAAATCAACAGGGCTAAACCCTTTTAAGACCTGCCTGCTAGATTAAGTGGGTTGTTACTGCAAGCTCAAAAGTACTGCCAGACTGATGAGGCCTATCTGCTAAAAGTTAGAAAAGCCAAGCTGGGAGGCATCTTCTCTGAAGCGGCAGAGATACATTTATTGCACTGGGCTTCCTTATGAGCTCCATATAGTTTTTACCGAGCTGTAACAGCTGATCATTGTAAAACTCACCGAGGCCACCATGGCGCTGAGTCGATTAACTAAATGATGACAGATGGTTCTAAGTATAAGCTGCACAAACTTGCAAGTCAGAGGTCAGTCCCGGGGCTCTATCAAAACAACAAATTGTTAAACATTGCCCAATGTGTTTATAGAATATGGGAAACAATTTTCTTTTGCATTTGCGGTTATCACAACCTTCTGCAGCCTTTGGGTGGGTTTTAAAAGAAGAAGAAAAGGAATCAGTTGCTTTGAGTTGCTGCAGGAGGCTATGTGTTGTTAACATACTGCAGGCAGCTAGGATGACATGGGATTATTTCCTTTACAATCCTTCCCCAGCCATGGAGAGAGGCTATTAACTTCCCTGACCATCCAACTTGGCTGTCCTTGAGGGAGAAAACTTCCATCAGCACCACAGTTGCTGCAGAGCTCTGGGAAGTCAGACTCTACTTCCTCCAAAGCTGGAAGACCAGAGAAACCTAAAAAAAAGAAGCCTACAGACAAATCATCTTGGTACCCATTACAGTATCCATTGCACTGGTAGTGGCTGTCCCTTCTCGGGCTGCAACTGCATGACCACATGCTGACACACTGAAGCATTTGCTTGTGTTTTCTGTAGTCCTTTAATGTGTGTTGTCCCGTAAGAGGACATCCTTACATTCATGTTTTGCAATTCCACAACCTTTATCATGATGTAGATGACTGTTAGCTGATATGGGGGGCAGGTTTTATTCCTCCTGTGTTATCCTCTCATTCAATTCTTTGGTTGAGTAAGCTTCATTATCAACCAAATGAGGCTAGCATCTGAAGAAGCAATCATTAAAGCAGGATGCTCTGCCATCAGTCTCAATGGTACTGCACATACTTCATTTTTCAACATGTATGTATTTGGAACAATAGATGTTACAGGACTACACACTGGTCTCCCACCTGCTTTTGGTCCAGTCGTTAACACTTGCACAACCAAATAGTCTACATGTGTCAAAGAACCTACGCAACCCCTAGAAAGCTGTATACAATATGTACAATATGTATGTTTCTTCACTCAGGCAGCAAAATGCCTTCAGGCAGACCTGTGCTGTTCAGTAGCTATGTTGAGGCACTTTATAAAGAATAAATATTTGCTTTTATCACAGGGCTTAAGTAAGAATTCACCAACCTGTTGCAATCCTGATGTTTGGGGGGACAATTTTGGCCAACTGGGGTTTATGGGAGTTCTAGTCCAAAACATTTAGAGGAGGCCAGGTTCTGAAAGCCTGGTTTAAGGCATGGAAGGGTTCACATATACATAGCTGTGATATTTGTAGAAGTGCAGGTGCTCATATGTGTAAGACAGAATTAAATAACACTGTTCTTTATTGCCATGCCCATGAAGATGCTGAAGATCAACTTAGGAGTGTGCAGTTGATCTGAAAGTTAAGGTGCATCTACACCATATATGTTCCTCTGAGCTCCACTGAACTGGCTGTAATGTACATAAGATGCACATCGCCAGCCACAGCTACCACATGTTTCACACTCTTTATGTGGGTTTGACCCCAGTGACTTCTAAGCACAACTTTGCACTAATATAATCTAGCAGCTGTAAAGGAAAGGTGATAGTTGCATTGCTATATCTATGCTGGTCAATAGAAGACTGAGGCAGCAGGTGAATAGTGAGGGATAGATAATGAAAAATGCCCTAAGCAACAGCAACCACAGTGGCAGAAATCTCACTGATTCTGCAATGCTGCTGTTATTTGAAGATGTTTTTGAAGTGCTTGCAAGGCTTGAAAGTTGCCTGACAGGCTTGGTTTATCTAACTCATACCCCAGATAGTCAATTAATTCTCTTCTCCGAAAACAACATCGAGTTCCTTACAGTCTGAGCAATTTCCTGCTTTATCCCCTTGATAAACAGAAATTTGGCAAAGGTGTTGCTGAAGCGAGCTTTGCTCAGTTGCCGAAAGCAGTGACATTCGTATCCACAGCCCGGTGGAGCTTAGTGTTATTTCACGTTTCTCTCTTTCCTTAAGCATCACATGCGCTTTGAATGGATTAACAGGAGGGGGATTTAAAGTGTTTAATTGGGAAAACACGCACGGGTTTCTCTCTGTGAGAGATCTCCTCCCGCTGATGCCAACGCAAATCAGGAACCAGTCTACGAGTGTTCAAAGATCTATTCCTGGAAAAAAATCAACATTTTATGGGCTGGCCAGAAGGAAAAAAAGCAATGTGGGAGAAATTCACAAGGCCCAGGCCAAACAGGGAAATAAACACTGGGTGGAATGTTAAGTGGTGAAGAATTCCCCTAAAGTACATGCAGCTACGAACTGAGTCCAATTCAGTGGGTAGCTCCGTCATCTCCCCTAGTATTACAGAACGTTGGATTTTACAGAGCAGCATTTCATGCTTGCCCCCGCTACTTCTAACATGGTGGGCTCTAATGTATTTCTTGTCAATAAATAATTGATGTGGCGTGAGCAAATTTTTATTCTGAAAGTGTAACAACCCAGAGGGGGGGAAAGCTTGAGAACCACTGGTCTACAGAACTATCTTTCCAATGGGTCATTGAAAGGATTTACCAGCATGGAGTGATATTAGTCACAGCAGTAATGGACTAAAGGGGAACACGACTTCAATCATCCACTTCTTTCTGCAGAAGAAGTTGCGGGTGGTATCTATGGATGTGGTGAATAATAATTGCGTTATAAATGGTACAATATTAACCACAGTATCATGCATGCCAAGTCAATGTGACTTGGATTCATCAACGTTCGTGTTGAAAGGGGCTTGCTCATTCTGTCAGAGCAGTATTTCTAGTAGTGATGGAGAGGCGGTGATATTTTTGCAACCTTTATTCAATTGAGAGTCAGATATTATTATTTCTCTCTAGATGCACAAGAAACTTCAGGATGTTTTGGCTGCACTTCTTTACTGGCTTTCTTGAGATCTTCACAGGTTCTCAAGCTTCCCGTTGAACTTCACCAACCAAATACAGTTGTCCTTTCTCTCTGTGTGGGTCCATTTGCACAAGGATAAATAATAAGTGCCACATCATGGCCATTTAAGTTACATATATATTGGAGCACTGCTGAAGGTACCATCTCACCTCACCCTAACAGAAAGGTGAAGAACCCTGTTCAAACTACAGGTGGCCAACATCCTTAGCTACTGTTTTTAGAAGTCTATAGAGAGAAGCATGATTTGGTTAAAACAGGGAGAAGTCATGAGGTAGAAACCTCTGTCTTACCCCTCACAGTTTGAGAACTGGGACAGAGAAAGTACACCAAGAACAAATCAAGTGGAATCAATACCATTCCTTCTCAGATCAAAACCTACATACAGGAAGCTAGCTGACTTGTATCAGTACAAGTGGAAGGAAGTACAGTATGATCCCTTTGCCAGCACAAATAGGATTCATCTTAGCCCTTCTTAAATGAAAGATCTTGTTGAAATGACAGCTGGTGTTTGAGTTCAAAACCATTGGTGTTTCTCCATGAATTTCTCAGAAATGGCATAATTCAACCCAGTTTCTTACATAACATATACATCTTTGAAGTTCAGCCCAAAGTTGATGAAAATCATGACAGGCTTGTTCACATATTTTTGGTTAGCTGAAACATCTTACCACATGAAGTTAATTTCATTTCAAATGTTATAGAACATATATAAAAAATCTCTTTCTTCCCATACACAAGAAGGAGGAAAAACCACTTGGGTTGGTGGTGATGTATACATTCTGCGAGACCACACAGACACACAAACACAGAAGACCGATATGATCCTGAAAGCACTGAATTGGCACATAAATTACAGAACCATTCTCACTTAAGGTTGTCACAATCCAAGAAGTAAGAACAGAACTTGGCAGGATTGTTTTGAAAAGGCCAAATGCATAAGAATTGCTTTTACCAAAGAGGGGGAGAGAGATGGTAGAGAGAGGGGATCTCATATGTATGCCAGATGTTTAAGAAATGCCCCACATACTTTTAACAGGACTCCAGCACGTCTTATCAGATTCATTTTAAAATTTATTTTAGAAGAAAAGCAAGTTCAGACTTTTCAATCTGAACTGAGATCCCATGAACATGAATTTCCATTCCAATATACAGCAGTGCAGCCTTCTTTACTACTCACCAGCTTGTAAACCTGGATTTTTTCTGAATCAGTTGTTAAAAGCTTCCTCTCTTTGATCTTGTAACAAAATGCACTGTTTGTTACAAATGCAATAAAAATGTCCATGAGTGGCACGGCATGCAGATGTCTGTATAGGTTGAGAAACAATGTTCACATTATGATCCCAAAATTCTTAGAAGACCAAACGTACCTGCCTGTAGCCAAAAAGAAGCAAAACGTCCCTTTATTATGTATACTGTATTTGACGGCAGGGTTGCATTTCATCAGAAGTGTAAATCTTGATGCACGACGGCTGTGTTTCATTGTGCATACTGTTTCAGAAAGTGTGAATTCAGTAAGTCTGCCTTTCAATGTGAACTGAATTACTACTTGCACATATGGGCAACCTGCAGCCCTGGGTCCTCATGTGGCCCTTGCTCTAATTTTGTGCACATGCAGGAAATGACATAAGCCACTGGGTGGAGCCAAGGAGGGGGCCTCCAGGCTTCAAGTCAGAAACACAGCCAGGATTTCCTAAAAGGCCACTTCCTAGAATAAACATTAGGCAGAGGTTTTGCATGTTCAAGAATACATGCACACGGTGTGTTTTAATTTGTAACAGCACGGCATAAGGATAAAAAGATTTCGTGCCATTTTCCTTATGGCCCCGTTTAACACAAAATATATCTGTAGGGTTTTCCGTTTTCATTTTATTTAGCCATGCAAAAGTTTGAAACTGGGATTAGTTCACTATATGAGGGCAAATACCACACATAGTTGTGTTGAAAGGATTAAAATTCCTCAGCCAGTGAGTTGTGCCTGTTTTTAGCTTTTTAAGATTAGATTAAAGAAAAAGAGAAAGAAGGGGGGTTGACCTGTGGAACTAGCCACAATGAACTTATTTTCACATAACCACGTGAGGGGGGAAATGGTGGTTAGATTCATTTCAGTACAGTGGTACCTCGGGTTACATATGCTTCAGGTTACATACGCTTCAGGTTACAGGCTCCGCTAACCCAGAAATAGTGCTTCAGGTTAAGAACGTTGCTTCAGGATGAGAACAGAAATTGTGCTCCAGTGGTGCGGCGGCAGTGGGAGGCCCCATTAGCTAAAGTGGTCCTTCAGGTTAAGAACAGTTTCAGGTTAAGTACGGACCTACGGAACGAAATAAGTACTTAACCCGAGGTACCACTGTACAGTGGAAGCAACTGTTGACAACAGTGGGGAAATATTCCAAGGCTACTGTAAATTATGATGCTTGCATTGGATGAATGGAATGGTAAACGTGGTTGCAGAGGACTCCATTCCTCCTGTGGCAAGGCAATGCTTCTGGCTACCTTGCAACAAGGAAACTTTGGGGCTGAGTTATTGGAAAGGTCTGACATACTCCTACCAGACACAACACTACACTGATTTTTAGAGCAGGCTTCAGTAGCTACAGTATATGGAATCCTTTTCGCAACTTGGAGCAGGGCTGGCAGAATGTCATGTGGGTGGGACTGGGGCAGCCCTGTTTTTATGGTGACAGGCTTTTTAAAAATCTACACCGCACTGGAACTGGGTCCAGGCATTTGCCCAACCATGCTGCATGGTGGCACCATGGCTAACCCAGAGCTATAACTAACATCACAAGGGCCCATTAACAGCATTTCTGGGAAGCAGCAGGTGCTGGAATGGGAATTCTCCATGCCAGGCAGCGAAATGACACCATGGCTATTCATAGGAACATAAGAAACTGTTACAAGGGACAAAAGCAGACCGTTGTTCATATAACTCAGTATTGTCTACAGTGACTGGCAGATAGGATGTCTTTTCCAGCCCCAAGTGGAGATTGAACCTGAATTTTTTGGCATGCAAAGCATGTTCTCAGCCAAACCAATGAGCTATGGCCTCTTCCCACACTTTTACAATTAATATAGTGCAAATCTTCATTATTTAGGGTGCTGAGATATATATATATGGGACATGGGTGGCGCTGTGGGTTAAACCACAGAGCCTAGGGCTTGCCGATCAGAAGGTCGGCGGTCTCCTTCCCTGATGGAATGATCTGCCCATTCCCCCACCTGCACATTGTTTTATGGGGGGGGGGGTGTTCTCCTGATCCCTCTCCCCCAGCTAATTTAGGGGACTGCAGTGGGAGAAGAAGCAGGAAAGCTCCACTGCATTAGCGGAAGTCCTTACATGGGCTTCCACTGGTGGGACTTGTTAGCTGAATTCAGTCCATGATGTCTGTTTTTATCCATATGTTCTGTAACGAATTGTGTTTTTCATATGTCATGTTAATAGCCTAGTTCAACCCATCACTTAGAAAAATAGACTGGTACAGCTGGAAGGAAAACCTGATGGTTATCTAGTTCAAGCCCCTGCAATGCAAAAACATGCAGCTGTTCCATACGGGGATTGAACCTACAACCTTGGCATTATCAGCACCATCTCATGTCTTGCCTCTTGATTGCCAGGGTCCACTTTCAAAAGTCCATCCTCAGCTCTGTTCCATTGAAATCAGTGGCACTTAAAAGAACATAGCTAGCTAGCTCACAGCCTAGATTTTTAATTTAGTGAGCAGCACAAGGAAAAATGCAGGGTACAAAGGGAAAAAGCCCAAACTTGTATCATGATTTTGTTTTAACGAGGGTGAATAAAAAGAAAAATATCCTTGACTATGAAAGTAGTATTTATATAGTAGTAGTAGTAGTAGTAGTAATAATAATACAAGAAGAAGAAGAAAAGTATTATACACTGCAGCAACAGGTGAAAAATAATGATTTTGACAGCTGAAGTCTATCATTATCTAAGGAATCACTTAAAATAATTAGGTAAAAGTGAAAAAGTAGAATAATGAAGATAGAAAACTTTCAGACGCTTTGAATTTTGACCTTCTTTGTCTGGTTTTCAAGTGGATTTAACCTTCGTATTCAAAAAGAATATCATTTTGGCACCTTCCTGAGAACACAATGACAGGTAATGCTATCTACTTACTGCACAATTTCGTATCTATTATAGAAGCTGTTGATTTCTTCAGCCACTGCTCTCCTTCCATACTTCAATCACAAAGGAATTAGGGAAGCTTCTTCTGTCAAAGAGCCAGATAAAATGACAGGCCATCTTAATTTTGAAATCTCAGAAATGTGATACAGTTGTCATGCTTCTTTGATGATTGCAACTTGTTTCTTCAAGCAACTTTTTGCAATTATAAATGAGCCCATGAAAATGAATTTGAAGAACTCAACAAAATTATGGAACTCTTACCAAAAAGGGGAGTAAATCTTTTGAAGAAGCTCCAATTCCCAGCAATATGAAAATCAAATTCTTATACATGATGTCCTACTTTCAAATGATGATATCACTTTTAAAACTGCATATGTTTCATAGATATTTAATGTCAAACTTTCAGAAGACAGAGAAGACTGACAGTTATTGCTTACAACATAGAATGCATAGCTTAAAACCTAAAAGGCACAGGCCAAATAATAAACTGTGTACTTTAGGATTATCTCTCATTACATAGAAACACCAACCATATGTGTTCATAAATGAAGACCATATTTGATCAAAGTCTTTTCTTCTAATTTTGATTTTCTAGGTCACCCTGCATCTCTCAAGCAGGGTTATTAACCCATCTTTAAAACATAATTTCTCTGTCAGTTTGAAGGTAACACAAACAGAAGGGTAGACTAGGAAAAGGAGGCAGAATCACAAGCTGTGTTTAGTAAGCAAACATGGAAAAATTGGGTGGATTTTTGGGTTTCTAGGCCAGAAGGACAATCAGCCTGAGTTCCATTTAAGGGATCTAATTGAACCCACATTTTAAAAAAATCAAAAGATGTCTCTTCAAGGACATCTGAAAATAAGAGATTCCTTAAATGTAAAGCTTGTGGTTGTATTTACAAATACTTTCTTCAGACATGTCTAATACTGACACAATAGACTTCAGATCAATATGGAAGCAGGATATAACACAGCCACTTTGAGTACCTCAGGTTTGATCCTGGAATGTCCTGCTTTTCCTTGGGACGTCCGTATTTTCATCAGAGAAAGGTTGGAGGTTGTATGAATGCTCAGTGAATAGGTCATCTGGGGAAGCAACCAGAATACCAGCACTGCCTATGGACCCTTTCTTAACTGGGAGGCTGGCAAGGCTAACACAAACCTTCTTAAACTCTTGCTCTTACACAATAACTTTTCTCTGCTAAGGGCCCACAATCCAGTTGACTTCCTCCTTCTTGGCATACTTCTTGCTTGTTCACCGACCTTTCGCTCTGGTCCAGACCATGGTGGCTGTGAGAAAAAGGAAGAGGAGCCGCCACTGCCTGCTGCTTCATTAGCTGTCTGCCAAGAAAGCAAACCAGAACGCTGTTGTGGTACCATGTGTGGTCCAATACCTCACTGGTGAAAATCAAAGCAAAAGGAAGCAGGAAATGTGGATTTGAGGCTTGCCCTAGGGCAGGGATTGGGAATCTCCTAGGGCAAGGATTAGGCTCGCAGAGCTAATTAGGTCCTCCACACACACACATCCCTATTTGGCCCTTGAGGCCATTTTAGGCCAAGCCCACCTTTCCTATACTCCACATAGCTTCCAAGTGTTCCTATTTTCCAAAGGCAGCCCCAGATTTACACAAACTATCCCAGTTTCTTATTTGATCCCAGAATGCTTTTCATTATGACATCCCTATTTTCATCGGAGACATGTTGCATACCCTCCAATATTTCCCCGATGAAAACAGGGACATCCCATTCCATAATGATAATTTTACTATTTATGCCTCACACATCTTACTGGGTTGCCACTCTGGGCAGCTTCCAACATATATAAGAACACAATAAAACATTAAACATTTAAACAAAAAAACAACAACACACCTTCCCTATACAGGATTTTCTTCAGACGGCTCGAGGGTCGAATAACTCCATACCCTCCAACATTTCTCCAATGAAAATAGGGACATCCTAAGGAAAAGTGGGACATTCCGGGATCAAATGAGAAACTGGGATGGCTTCTCTAAATCAGAGATGTCCCTAGAAAATAGGGTCTGAGGTTGACAGAGACATGTCTATTTTCATTGGAGAAACATTAGAGGCTGTCAGGGATTGGCTGGATGAGGAGGAATGGTGAAAGTCTCCTGACCAAGAGCCCACCAGGGAAAGCCCAGAAGGAGAGGATTTGGATCCTGGCCCCTGGTGGTTGGAAACCTGACACACCCCAGAGGAGAGGAACAGCTGTCCCAAGTTCCATTGGAGAAATGTTGAAGAGCATGATATGATGTTGGGTGTGGGTCAGGTAGAGATGCAGCTGAGCCAACAAGGGGTTACAGGTACTGTCAGTCAGTTGATTAGTGACACCTGCAAAGCCCTGTGCACAGTGCTGTGCAAGTGTCACCAATCAGCTGTTTGCTGAGGCTTGCATGGCTTAGTCCCTGGCACTGTGCAAGCCCCAATGGTCTGCTGATTGTAGGGACTTCCATAGTTCCATGACAAAACAAGCTCAAACAGTCCGTTGGTTGTCAGGGCGTGGCGCTTTGCACTTGGAGCTATGCAAGCCCTGAAGACCAGAACCCGGAGAAACAAGGTAAACTTTCCTAATCTGGGTAAAGCTTCCTATCTTCACCAAATTAAGTTTCTGCTCCAGTAACTTAAAATTAGTCTATGTAGGCCAATTCTCCTTTTACTTCTAAGGAGTTCAAGTTTTAGATATCATAGGAAAGTATTTTCTTGCTACTCCCCCTTCCTGCTAGGTCAATGAGATACATTATTTAATGTAATTTCTGGAACAGAACTGGGTTTCACAACTATTAATGTGATGCTGAACTCAAAGCACACTCCTGCCACTTGACACTATTTCACCGACAGTTCTCTCCTCATGTCTTCCAGTAATTAAAAAAGAAAAAGAAAATTAGTAAACAAGAACACACTAAAGTATAACTATTCTCACCAGGGAATTACAGTGGTACCTAGGATTACATATGCTTCAGGTTACAGGCGCTTCAGGTTACAGACTCCACTAACCCAGAAGTAGTACCTCGGGTTAAGAACTTTGCTTCAGGATGAGAACAGAAATTGTGCTCCGATGGCCTGGCGGCAGCAGGAGGCCCCATTAGCTAAAGTGGTGCTTCAGGTTAAGAACAGTTTCAGGTTAAGAATGGACCTCCGGAACGAATTAAGTACTTAACCTGAGGTACCACTGTACTGCTTTGATAATGCTGTTTTCTCAATTCAAACATCAGCTCGTGACTAGAAGGTAGAAATACTCCCTCTTGAAGCAACTTCCTGGTTCAAACCATCAAAAGCTCCAAGGATGGTTCTGGCTTGGAAAAAAATAACTTCTGCAAGCAAAACAGAACTGAAAATGTGTCACAAATGAGGAGGAGCACTGTTGTACCTGGCTCCTGCTGTTATACCTGGCTCCTGTTTGCAAGCTTCCTGTTGACATCTGGTAGACCACTATGAGAACAGGATGTTGGACTAGATGGGCTTGAATCTGATCCAGAAGTGCTATTTTTATGTTCTGGAGGAAATGGCTGACATAAGTCAATAGGCTAAACCTGTTGGTTTCCAAAGGCATTTCATTGTTTGAAAAAAATAATGAGCAGTTAATTTCAGTCTACTTCCTCGGACAGCAGTGGGGGACCATTTCTGGCCTGAGAGACAGATCTTTATCTCCCTCCACCCGTGATAGGTCAAAGTTGACAGGTTGGTGGGGCCATCCAGCCGTCAATCACCTGACACCATAGTATTAATGGGGATGGGATTGAAGATTTTCTCTCCTTCTTTTAAGGCGTCAGGGGCTTCTTAAAGACTAACAAATTATATGAATACTATGAGTTCAGAATAGAGTCAATAATGAATTTATAAGCTCCTGGGAGGCCTTCCTGCAAGTCATAGTAGATAAAGACGAGCATGAGGAAAGCTACTTGTGCACCTACTGTTCTGTTAGGCAAAGTAAGGAGTCAAAGCTCCCCTACAATCAAAATTGTGCATATGTGTCTACCACAAAATTTCTCCTTTGGGTTGCTGTTCAAACCACCAATCGATACTCCTGTGAGAAATTAACACTGCTTAATTTTCATGGGACGCAGGTGGCGCTGTGGGTAAAACCTCAGTGCCTAGGACTTGCTGATCGTATGGTCGGCGGTTCGAATCCCTGCGGCGGGGTGAGCTCCCGTTGTTCGGTCCCAGCTCCTGCCCACCTAGCAGTTCGAAAGCACCCCTAAGTGCGAGTAGATAAATAGGGACCGCTTTCTAGCCGGAAGGTAAACGCCGTTTCCGTGTGCTGCGCTGGTGCTGGCTCGCCAGATGCAGCTTCGTCACGCTGGCCACTTGACCTGGAAGTGTCTTCGGACAGTGCTGGCTCCCGGCCTCTTGAGCGAGATGAGCGTGCAACCCTAGAGTCGGACACGACTGGTCTGTACGGGCAGGGGTACCTTTACCTTTTTACTAATTTTCACATATATAAGTGACAGTGAGATAAATAACAAGAGTGCTCCTTGAATACATTTTGAAACTAAGGATGCTTAGAGATAAAGCTATGAGAAAAGGAGTTGTTGGTTTTTTAGAGGCTGGGATTGTTCATCAGCTGCAAACATTTGCAGCCCCTCAAACAGCAGAATCTTGTTGTCCACATTAGTGCACAGCAGGCTATCTCAGATCTTTAAAATACAGACAATATCTCAGAAGAAACATATTTTGATCCAAAATCGTATGAGACTGCATAAGATCATAGGAAGCTCCCTTATACCGAGTCAGACCATTGGTCCATCTAGTTTACTGTTGTCCACACTGACTGGCAGCAACTCTCTGGCTGCTCAGACTAGAGTCTCTCCCAGCTTGAGCTGGAAGATACTGATGATTGAACCTGAGACCTTCTGCATGCAAAGCAGATACTCTTCTTCTGTGTGTCACTAAGTCTGTGAAGCTGTGAATCTAGATGGATACACACAGTAATGGTCCAAAAGCATCACAATTGAAGTAAAAAAACTGTAAAAAGGTAAATGACCCCCTGGACAGTTAAGTCCAGTCAAAGGCAACTATGGGGTGTGGCGCTCATCTCGCTTCAAGCCAAGGGAGCCAGTGTTTGTCCACAAACAGCTTTCCAGGTCATGTGGCCAGCAGGACTAAACTGCTTCTGGCAAAACAGAACACCGTGATGGAAGCCAGAGCGGTACCTATTTATCTACTTGCACTGATATGCTTTCAAACAGCTAGGTTGGCAGAAGCTGGGACAGAGCAATGGGAGCTCATCCCGTTACGCAGATTCAAACTGCTGACCTTCCAAGCAGCAAGCCCAAGAGGCTCAGTGGTTTAGACCACAGCCCCACCTGCACCCCTTAAACAACTGGAACAACTGAAGTATGGGAGAGGGGAGGAGGGAGAGAGAGAGAGAGAGAACATATTATGTGAAACCTGCCACAGAAATACTTAGCACAGAGTTTTTCAAATTTCCTACCTTCAGAGAATAGTTTCCATGTTGACTTGATTGTCATGGATCTTAGGTTTTGTGGAGACTTTTGCGGAATATTCTGGGATGGACACTCAACTTACCAGGGCACTGTTTGGCTTCACTGTCATCCTCTGCGTACCAAACATAAAAGTGTAAGAAGAGCCTTCTGAATTAGGCCAAAGGTACATCTAGTCCAACATTCTGTTTTCAACTAGATGCCTGTTGGAAACACATGGGCAGCACCTGAGAACAATAGAGCTCTCCCCACTCCCCGTTCTTCCCAGCAAGTGGTATTATTCAGAAGCATACTCCCTTCAAAAATAGAGATAGAAGCAGGCCATTGTTGCTAGTAGCCATTCATTGATAGCCATATTCTCCATGAATTTGTCTAACCCTCTTCTGAAATCATTCATGCTATTGGCCATCACTACTAATAGTGAATTAACTATGTGCTGCATGAAGAAATACTTTATTTTATTTTTATAATCATTTTTATTAGTTTTCAATTGCAATCATCCAATGGTAGACTCATTCATATGCCAAATTATATAGTTTAGGTAGCCTCCCTCATGCTAGAATTGATGGTCTGGTGATTTACTTTATTTCTGCGTTCCAAACTCTTATTCATCTCAATTACACTCCAGTCAAAATAACAACCCCTTATACAACAACTGCAATATTAACAACATCCATTCGTATTGACAAATAAGAAATACTTTATTTTGATACCGAGAGTGTGTCAATACCTTCTTGAGGATTTCAGTGGAAGCTTGGGAGACATAGATTGCCCTCTAGAAAAATTTTGCCTCCTTCCTGGTCATCTCATGGAAACTTTGTGGGAAAGTTGTGCATCATGACCAATCATCTCTGAGGAGTCCCACACTCAGTGAAGCTTCAGATCAACTCCAGAGTTGCCTGGAACGCAACCCGACCACCACAGCCTCAAGGTTACATCCATGCCTAACAGGCAATAGCTATAATTATGACAGAGGAGGGAAAGAATTCTAGCACTTAGTGACAAAGGCTAGCTTAATCTTCAACTCTTATTAAAGTGTTGTACAATATGGGCCTGCTTAGCACTGGAAGATCCAATGTTGCCCTGGTGGTTGTTTCACTTCAAGAAAAGCACTTGCAGATCTCATTATTTCCAGCCTCCTTTGGCACATATTTTTTAGAAGCGAGTCAGAGAAGGCTCCGTAACAACACTTTGGGGTCTAATTTGTTGCTGCTGCCAGTGCATGTCTGTAGCTGCCATTGCGATTAACTGGAAAGGGCTGTCAACACTTGTGGGAGATTAAAGCTGCAAACTAAGGATGTTGAAAAGAAAACGAAGAATTTTCTTTGTAGCTTCCTTTTAACAACTTCCATCCTGAATGACTCCTTTCCCGTGACATAGGAAAGCCTCTTAAAGTTTGTGGTCTCTTAAGTGTTTAGGATTAAACTGGGGAAAAATTAATGTGAAAACAAATGGCACTTGAATCCGGTTGTCCTCAGAACAGCAGAATTACCATTAAATAGAAAACAGGCCTGTGAGCAAATATGTTAATAACATATTCCTCATAATTGCCCCCCAGAAAACACATTCTTACACTGTGATTCTGAAAACCTTTCTTGGAATTAACCAGAGTTACTGCCAAATTGTGAGAAGTAATCCTGTATGCTATGATAATGAGCAGATTGGAACTGACAGCGTTCGCCCATTCCAAGGGCATATCAAATGAGAGACCGGAGTGGTGTTTCATAACCTTCCAAGAATGTATTATTAAGCAGCCAAAAAGAAAGAGGTATCAGCAGGATCGTGGGAACTCTATTGTTGCAAAAATAAAAATGGAACTAAATTAAGAGGAGAACCCCAAAAAGCACCCTAGTGGAGATTGAGCATGCTCAGTGGCCAATGGAATTCAGAAGGACTGTTGTGGGGGTTGTGACCACAGCTTGATGGAAATGTAGGATTGGAGGAGGTCTTTGAAGGAAGGAAAAGAGGTGGCATCAAGGAAGCATTCTGGGAGGTAGGTCTGGGTTTGAGATCTGAGGGATTTTATACTTTTAGGGCAGGTAAGAGTTTTCATAAGAGTAGCAAGATTTCTTGTGAGAAAGTGACTTGCATCTCTACGCTGGTGCAAGTTGGTTGGAACAGGAGGACTGTATTCTAGGAAATGGGGAGCCTTCCGCTGAACCAATTACTTGAGTTGGCCTTTAGTATAATAGTTGGCTAGCCATTTACTGTGAGCATAATAAATAATAGTTTTGTGTAAAATAAATAAAGCTCACTGATGGATGTCCTTTGGCAGGTAAGTCGGCACATCTGCTGATATATTACAATCTCTTTGACAGTCATGATAACATGTCCATTATTACAGTCATGCTCACATGCCTCCTCAACTTCAAAAGCATGGGTTTTGACACCACATTCACTTTTCTATGTGCCAAATCCCATGACTTTGAAGGTGCTGCTGTACAATCCCGCTACAAAGCCATTCATCATGGAAATGTCTTGGGAAGCCCGCTCAAAGAAGAAGACTTACCTGTCAAAGATCATCCATCTAGGAGAGTTTTCACATGTAACTACAGGATTTATTATTTCTCTGGTTGATGGTAACAGTTCTTAGCATCCCACTGCTGGGAGGACACTTCATATGATGAAATTGCAGAAGTGCAGTGGAGGTGTGTGTTAAACACAAAGATGCGCTGAATCTCCCTTTTCAACACTTCCTGAAATCTATAGCCTCTTCATGCCTATCCTAATGGTGGGCATTTTGCTGATTACTTAGGGCTCCACCAGATGACCTGTTTAATGCGCATTCATCCTGAGTTGGTTCCACAGAGGTTGGGTCATAGCCAATCTTTATTGAGCATACTAATCTGCTTGTAGGGAGGTTATACAACAATGAACATTCATTTTGCATTCAACCTGATTTGCTCGTGGAGTGTTTATGCATCTGCCCATGAACCATTCATTCATTCCTCACTTTTCAACACATTTCCCCATTTGTTGTGCTTCATTGTACTTCAATTGCTCCAACCTAAATTTCCCAGTGTGCACTTAAACCCCTCCTGCAAAATACTAACAATCTGGAGGCTCCCTTACACATGTCACATTTGTATCCTACCCTTCTTTCAAGCAGCTAGTTGGTACATCACTACTACAGGCATAATATTACCTTGAAATCCTAGGCATGTCTACTCAGATGTAAGTCCTACTAAGTTCAATAGGACTTATCCTTAGGTAAGTGTGTATAGTACTGTATACTAATAAAGTATATATGGTGTTGCCTTGTTTTATCCTCTTAAAAGGCATGGGATAAAGCTTTAACTAAAAGCCACCAAAGAAGCTTTCTAGGGTGAATGGGGATTTAAACCTTAGCTTTTCGACATCCAAACCCAACCACTTGGGTGTTAATTAGGTTCTCAAAACACAGTTCTATAAACTCCTGGGATCAAATGATGGGATTTGTACTCTAGCCATTGTCACACTGAATTGGGTGGAAGCGCATAGTCTCGAGTCTCCATTAGCCAGTAGATGGATCATTTTGTTGAATTTGTTCTGCTCTTCTGCTACTATCCTTTCCTTGGCCTTCATTTCTCTCTCTCTCTCTCTCTCCATCTACTTGCCAAGTTACTTTCTGAAAGTGATTTCTCCCCCACTGTTGGTTTCATTTCTTAAACGAACTCTTTCTTGTCTCTTTTTCTAATTTTTCTGTTAATTTTCTTTTTCCCTCTAGTATTTTCCCTTAAGTATACTCCCAAAGTATTTGCTTTCATCTATATTTTGCTGGGAGTTAAAACAATTGACACCAAGCCTACTTCAACTAGTTATGCATTTATTATTTGTGAAGCTTGATCTCAACATTCATGAGTCATAAGAAAATAGGGATTTCTCTTTGTTTTAAGAATGAAAAGAAAATTTCTAGCACAGCCGGAACCCAGAAGAAGCTGTTGAATGAGAAAAATAGCTAATAGTTCCCACTTAAATGTCACATAGAAAATCTGAAAATAATTCTTGTGAACATCTTTTCTGCTCTATCAAGCCATTTCTATTTTCTCCCCGGGTTAATGTCTCAAATGGTGATTTGGGAACTAATAAACCTTATTTTTTATTATCTGGAATAAGTGGGCAAATCAATGATGTGCTATTTAATATTTTACATCTGATGCATGAATGCATAGTTGCTTTTTATGACCTGGATTCTAATTTAACTAACTTATAAAAAAAGGTGTCTGCTACATATAGCCAGCCAAGGAGAACAAGAAGTTCTTGAAATACATTGATAGCATTTTCATATAGTCTGCAGCAATTAAAAGAGCACTGAAAACATTTCTCTTTTCCACCTTGTTTCTCATGACTGGCCATAAGCATGGCAATATTAAGGTAAGTTATACTAAAGAATAAGAAAGAAGAAAGGGGAATGAAGAAGAAGACCAAGCTTTTATCTTTTGATGAGCATATTTGTATTATTAATTTATTTGTTAAATTTATATCCCACCTTTCCTCCCAAAAGGAGCCATTTAACATGGCTAAACTTCACTGCTGCTGTTCTGCTCACAGAACAGCATTTAATCCAACAAATGTCTCCACTAATGTAAGAGGAAGCTTGTTCCCCCCCACCACCAATGATTCATGATTTTAAAAGTCTAAAGTCGGTGAGAGCCCTGGGTAAGTAATACTTATACTTGAACATCCCATAATAAATGGTGTTCCACCTTGTATAAAAGGCAGACATTCAATCTAACTGTGCATCTTTTTCTTTTATTAAAACCTAAAGGTAAAGCACCCCTGACAGTTATTTCCAGTCGTGATCAACTCTGGGGTTGCTGTGCTCATCTCGCTTTACAGGCCGAAGGAGCCGGCGTTCGTCCGCAGACAGTTTTTCCAGGTCATGTGGCCAGCATGACTAAGCCGCTTCTGGCGAAACCAGAGCAGTGCACAGAAATGCCGTTTACCTTCCCGCTGAAGCGGTACCTATTTGTCTACTTGCACTTTGACATGCTTTCGAACTGCTAGGTTGGCAAGAGCAGAGACCAAGCAACGGGAGCTCACTCTGTCATGGGGATTCGAACTGCCAACCTTCTGATCGTCAAGCCCTAGGCTCAGTGGTTTAGACTACAGTGCCACCCGTGTCTTGCTTATTAAGACCTACAACTATGAAAACTAGGAATTCATTTTCAGTGGAACCCTAGAGGAGGAATCTAGCCATCCATTATATGCTCCTTGCATCTTCAATTTAGAAATTTATAATATTAATAATGCTCTTCTTAATGTAGTACATCTTCCTGCAAAGGAGCCCAAGGTGACAAACGTGTCAATGCTAAAACAATGCAATCTTTAACTGTTTTTTGAAGTTTTGACTATATAGTTATCTCAAACTCAGACAGGAATGGAGGAGTGGATCACTAGTTAGCCGATCGTTGCACTCAAGGTAAATTTCTACCTTACAGAAAGATATATGAGAGAGCATGGCATGAATGCTAATAGAAGTGGGCTAGCTCAGAATTACTAGTTTGTGAAATTCATAGTGCCCTGTATTACAAATCAAGCACCATTTTGTCCAATAATTCTGAATGTAATGAAACTCTGAACATCTCTGTTTGGATCACTTCTGATGGTTTCTTGCAAACTCTATGTGCTTATTGTCCCCCATTCCAGATCCAAAAGCCTTTCTTTAACCTCTCTTGTTTTGGGGAAGAGGTCAATATAATTCCAAGTGGCTCTCTGCCAAAGCTGGTGCTAGGAACTCCAGGTTCATGTGTTGATTGCAATAAGGCATCTGAATGCACTGTCACCATGATGAGCCGGGAGGAAACTCTTGGAAAACAGATGAGCTTTCTTCCCAAAGCTCGCTGAGAAAGCTTGTAATTACTGGTCCAATTTCAAGTTGAGTTTCAGGGCAGTACGAGAGTGGCACCACGTCATACTTGCAATCTAACTTGAGGCACATGTGTCACAAAGGTTGGCCACCACTGAATTATGCTATGTATGAACTAGATTTTTGTCAGGGTTTTTTTAACCAAACTTTTGTTCCATCACTGGGAAAATGGTATAGTTGCGGATTTAAATGTATGTCTTTAGCTAGTGTTGTCATTTGCATGTGAGTGATGTGACATGCTGTGGACGCAATCACTTATTTAATTTTTGAAGAAAAGAAATCACTATAAAGTTCTGTTATTATCTTTCAGTACAATGGAAAACTTCCAGATCAAGAACGCTGACATACTAAATTATATGATAGTTTAAAAGAGGCAAACCATGATGTAATCATTTCAGAAACTTGCAAGATTACAGGGTTTAGGTAGAAAATAAATGAAAGTACACTAAAGCTATTGTACACACCTATAGTTTTGTACAGTACAGTAATTGGCCTCAAAATCTCAGGCCCACCCAACAGCGCCAAGAGAGGTGGAAATAGTTGCTAGGGAAAACACAAACTCTCCCAGGAGTCTTCCAAGGCTGAAAGAAAGTTCTATCTCATGACATTTAAGCATGCCCTAGGGTAAAAAGATACTCCCTCACCTAGCCCCTCTCTTTTTTGTGATCACCTTGTCTCCAGGTCAAGAGCAAAATGAGGCATTGCCAACAGACTGGTCTTTATGTTGTCCCGGTTACACTCAAAGAGACTCAACCACTTGCCTCCCTCAGTTAGGAAATAGGTTTGCTGTGATGATGCTTGAAGACAGTCACCTGTCAGGGATGCTGTAATAGTTCTGTCCAGCACTGTAGGATCCTGCAGTCAGCAAGGGATTCAACTAGATTACCTCCAAGGCCCTTCCCAGTTCTGAAATTCTACGTTTCCATGATCCTCCACAACTGCACCAAGAGATGCAGCAACTCCAGCTGAAAGCTGAATTCAATTGACGTGATGAATCGGATCTAGCAGATCAGTGTACTAATAAATTGAGTAAATCTTCTTTGCTATATTGGTGAAACAGAGTAGTATGGTGTGAGGTGTTTTTTAAAATTATTATTTTTTTATGCAAATATTGCTTCTACAAAACTCATTACACTCCAGTCTATCATTTAGATCAGTAGAAAATGCCTACATCCCTCCAGCCAAATACAGGCCTTATATTAGACCTCAGGGGGGTTGCAACAGGTACTCATGGAACCAGTTGCTGTCTGTTTGATAGCTGAGTTATGCTACTGAACTAGATAAAAAAAAACATATTGTTATTCCAATATACTGAGGTTGCCGGTACCTTTAAGAACTGCCTGTTCTTGCTGCTTAGGGTGGGGGATTCTTTTCTTTTTCTTTCTTTCTTGAATTTCCCTTTGTTAAGAGGGTTGAATACCTCATGTTGACACAATCCATTTTCCCTGATCAAGTGCAAATAGACAGAAAATTGTGTCTGGGGATGACAAGGCAACCGAGACAGCTCATCATCAGCATCTCATCTTGCAACAGGCTCCTTGCCTGAGTTCCTTGCCAAGAAAAAAACAACCAGGGAAATGATATATATTTGTTCTGGTAAATATCTTTGGCAGCTTCCCACTCTGCTCCAAGAAGAGTGAGTCCTAAGGAGCCAGGTGTCTGCCTCACACTGCAGCCCAGGCATTTCTGATTATCTAGGCAAGTGAAGTTCTGCCTAAAACTATCATAAGGTGATGAAGTATGTTTCTAAGGAAAGCAGAAAGAGAAGTGTAGTTACGGGGTTAATAGGTTCTTTCTCAGTTTTCCTTCCAGGGGTTTTCCTGAAGATATTTTACATAGCGTATATAGATAGCTGCTGTCTGCAGAGCTGCTGTACAAAGACCAGAAGATAGTCAGGTGTCCAAAGATGTGGCCATGTTCATACTGGGCATTTAGTGCCACCAGCCCTACCGTGTGCAATGCTCTTCTCAGGCAGGCAGCCTCCCTACTAATTTTCAGATACCTTTTAAAGATCCTTCAGTGTCAAAAGGCCTATTCAGTTGTTTAAACTTCTTCAAGATGAGCCAGTCATTTTTATGCCTTAAAAAAACCCACAATATTTTTTAAAACAGAAATAAACAATGAACCCCTGTTATATGGTATTTTATGTTTTCATTACACTTCCAGTTTTTGTTGCAAGTATATGCGGTCCAACGAAAGATAAATGAAATAACTGGGATCTGATATACATGTGCACTGCCTCTTCCAGGCTGAAGCTATTTTGGGGTGGGATTCAGTCAGATTACAGCAAATTCAGGTTGCACAATGAAAGCTTAGTTGAAGCTCTAAACCACTTCCCCAAATAATCAGGGGTGCTTGTTTGTTTTTCTAAATACGGAAATGGATAACACTTCCTTTGATGCAATGTCATCCCCTCCACACAAACAAATCAGAGGGGATGCTCTTAAAGGAGTGAATAAAATCTATTCTGCAAACTGCAGAGGTTGTCTGGAAGCACCCCATCTGGTAAAAACGCATCCAGTTACTATTTACCAGACTCATTTCTGACTTCCTCCCAAAACTGATTCCCCATCTATTTTCTCTTGAGCTCATGAAACAGTTGCAGGATGATGGTGTGCGCATGTGATGTGCACAACCCAAGCAATGCCATGATCAGGCATGGGAAAGAAATCTTTATCTTGCTGCTGCTGCTGCCGCCGCCGCCACCTTCTCCCTACTCTGAAGCATCCCACCATGTTCACGTTCCAGCACAAAAGGAGTCTGGAAATGTGTTGCCTTATTTCATTATTCAGGAAGGGTGGAAGAGGCAGGGAGGCATGAAGGAGCGCAGAAAGTTACAGGCTGATGAATGTTTGGAAAAATACGGTATGTATTGTCTGACAATGGGAGATTGTTCCTAATGAGAACAACTCGGCTATTATCTGTTTCCATTATTCTGTGTCTGCCTGGAAGGAAATTAACATGGGAGATTCCAGGCAGGTTAAACCATGAATTAAGAGGCGGCAAATGCTTATTAGCAGTGGCCCAGCACACAAAACAAAAGCAAACAACAACATCCTCCCGCCACAAAAGCCAATCCTACAATGCTAGTTTGCACACATATCACATATAAGAGCTGGTATAAACTTTTACTGCTTCAGATTTCAGGTAGTGGATCTCGTGACTGAATGTTTCTCAACACAAGAGATTCCAGGCACATAGAAAATGAGCATGCAACTGGGTTTGGGGGCAGATTCTTGATTAGTGTTCCTCTAATCTAATCTCGCTTTCTATTTGTTGGGAATGCCATATCCTGAGGAACATGCAGTTGTATTTAAAAAAAAACCCAACCGCAGGCTGAAGTAGCGTGCATTAAGCTAAATGTGTAGCTAGCAACTATGTATGGGGGCTTTATTTCATGCTAAATAATGTTTAGTAATAGTGGTCGGAATTCAGCTAACTAGATCCATGAGCGCAAAATTTTCTGTTTGCACAACAGAACTTCCTTTCTGTCTCCATTCCCCATGCTCCCCCCACCCTCCAGAAATCTGCTCTGAGTGGTTGGAGGAACCCCCAGAAATGATTTGGGACAGGATGTGCAAGGAGGCGAGAATGGGAGGGGAGGGAGTTCCTTTGCACAGCCCTAAGTCCTTGCACTACTGGATCTATTTAGTATAGGGTTGCCATAGTTCAAAAACTGAATATCCAGACACAAAAGGATTTTTTATTTGCAAAATCTTTAAAAAAAAAAAGTTTCTGAGCTATTCATAAGGAAATTTGCTGAAAAAAACACTTCTGACTTCTGACATGCGTCGCCATGTGCCCTGGTTTTCCAGACATTTTTACCGCTCTTCAGAAATTCTGCCCGGACACAATTTCTGACAGACAAATCCCAGACATGTGGCAGCCCTAATTTAGTCTGCTACTGCCCAGTATTAATAAAGAAATGACAATATTTAGTATTGAAAATGTTCAATATTAGATGTGGGGTGATTTTTATCAGGACTGCAGTGCATAGGGGTTCCTCCCCAGCTGTGATTCTAACAACATTCTCCCTCCAAGCACTGTAATTAGTCTAAGAGTGCAGGAGAGGAAAGGATTTTCATCAGTACTGCAGCAGCAGAAGCAACAGTTAGATCTCTACAACATGGCTCAGTCCTGAGAAATATCAGCCCGCCACCCATAGTATTAAGAAGCCCTCCATTTCTGGCTACACATTTAGCATGTCCAATTTGACCCCTGACACACAGGTTTACCACCTCAGTCAGAATTAGGCCCTAGTAAATGTAGGTTTTTACTGCAGTTGATTGTCAATTGTCATGTTCTAGTTGATGTTTTAAAATAGGTTGTTTTATAAACTGCTTAGAGATTTGGGGGGGGGGACGTAAAGCAGTATAGAAATTACTGGTATTTAAAGAAATAAAAAATGTGCTACTATTTGGTCAGCGATTGACTGCCCTCACCAATAATTCGAAAGTAATCCTGGCTCTGGAAGGAGAGAGAGAGAGAGAGAGAGAGAGAGAGAGACATCTGTATGTTGTTTATTGTGATTTATATTGTTGGGAACTACCACAAGTTCATATGCGATGAGGGACGGGATATAAATTCTGTAAATAAACAAGTAAATAAAACACCTGACAGTCTGTGATAAATAAGGAACATGTGCAATATAAACCATAAAGAGGATAATTTCAAGGACAGTCGACGGTGGATTGGTTTGCCTGCTGAACTTCATATCCCTTAACGGCTAAGGGTTTAACTCATCCAAGGATAATTTGTTGTATACATTTCTTGAAATACTCTATAGGAGTAATTTACGTGAACTATAAATCTGTACTCCAGATTTATTTCGCATACTGGTGAAAGCTGGAAAAATATGTGAATCGTTTGTGTGTTTGGGGGGGGGTGACTCTTCTTCATCACATGCCTGAGTGCTTTCATTACACTTGCAATTAAGATTGCTCCTCAAAAAACATCAAACCTCCTCTGGCAAGTGAACCAGTAGGCAGTTCAATTACAATGCCTTCCCAAGGTATTGGGGGGGGGGGGCGTTGCTATGCTGAAGAGAAATGAGGTTCCTAACAATGCCATGGGATTTCTTCTGAAAACAGAATTTACCAGGACAGAGTTGTGATGTCCTGTGTGGGGAAAGGAGAGACAGAGAGCAAGTAAAGAAAAGGCTGGCAAGCAAATTCTGTGAGAATGTGAAAAGAGAATATAGGAGCTGCAAATTACTCCCACAACCTGGAGGGGGCCCTTCCCTTGTCCTGCCTTCTGGATTTCAGAGAACAGGATTTGTCCCCTTCTATGTGACAGCCTTTCAGCTACCATATTGGCCTGAATACAAGCCGCACCTTTAAAATTGGAGGGGGGGAGAAGAAAAGGGGGGGAATACCCAAATATAAGCCGCTTCATTCCACACTGCTCCTGGCTGCTTACTGGTCAGGCAGGGAGAGAGCCGCGCTGCGTTGTCGACATCCTTTTCCCTTCCGTGCTCTCTCCCTTCCAGGCCTTGGGGGAGAGGATGGGGGACTACGCACGGGTGGGCACCGCTTTGCTGTTTGCCCCACGCTCCTGGCTGCATACCGTAAGGTTGTGAATATAAGCCGCACTTTAACTTTTCATGGTCGGAATTTGGGGGGAAAGTGAGGCTTATATTCAGGCCAATATGGTATTTGAAGAGTATTATCATGTCTCTCTTCAGCCTCCTCTTCTTCAAGCTAAATACTGTACACCCAGTTCCTCCAACTTTTCCTTGTAAGACTTGTTTTCGAGACCACTGTCCATCTTCATTGCAAAAGTGGGGCTTGCTATAAGTGCAAATATACCTCTAAACAACAGCAGTAACGCAAAAGATAACCCCTTTGGGTAATCCTCAAAGATACTCTCTTTTTTTAGTTTGGGTCACCTGACATTGTGAAGTTGGTGATTGACATGGAGAAGGCCCTGTCAATATGGCCCACATGAAGGGAGGGACATTAGAATCTGGCCCGCTGACCGTATCCTGTTCTCCACCCCATTCTAACTCAAGCTTGTTACATTTGTTCAGTAATGATGTCTTAGCCTAACTACCTATTTTAGCTCTATACATGAGGTTTGCTGCACAAAGACCTTGCAGATCATTTTACAGTTTTATTTTTTGTGTAAATCTAGCATGGCAGCAAAACAAGCAAACGAATGCCGCCTGCAATGAATATGCAAATGTGACTTCCCAACTGACCACCTCCAGTCCCAATGACCAATTACAGCTGACATCCACCATTTATCAATGAGAGACCTTCCCCTCCCTCAAGAACCTACCCCCTAACCTAAAATTAGACATGTTGTATCAGTTAATTGTTTTAAGATATTCCTCTGCAGATCACTAAAATAATTATGGAAGCTTTATCTTTCTCCAGGGAACATCATGTCCAGAATCAAACAAAGACACAAAGAGAGAGTCTGGGTGGTTCCACCTAATTAGACAACTGGTGCCTAATTAAACACATACACACTGCAACAGTGTCTCAGGGCAGTTGTTTCATTGTGGGGTGAGTTTTCAAATCTTTAGTCACGCAGTCAGATTCAATCGCAAACCAAGATCAGATTTTCTCTCCAAAAAGCCATTGTGGTTAGAGGTATGTCTTGGCCATTGCTGGAATAAAAATTAAGAAAACTGAACAGGGCCCTTTCCCTGCACACACAGGAAACTTCGCTTGCTCACAATGGCCTTCCGTTAAGAATACCAATAAATCATCTTCAATAAGAAATGGCCAAACCTATAAGCCTATTTTAGGGTGATCATGTGTCATGGAATCCTGTCAACTCTTCTGGCATTCAGCATGTTCTTTTTGGCACTGATCCCCTCAGTGGTCATAAACTGAAATAATGCTCTTTAAGTTAATGGGAATCAAATCAGATTAGAACTGTTCGGCATTTCACTTGGAGGTAGGGGTGGAATTCAAGGGTATGTTTTATTTTGCTTTTAAAAAGTCACAGGATTTATGAGTTCATGGGATGCAGTCTTAACACTAGGTTGCAATTTAGGTTACGGGTCAAGGAGATGGGTGTTTGGAGCGACCGCTGCCCAAGAACTCTGTCTTCTTTGCACCTATCTTCTTCACACTTTCTCTACTTTTGTTTATTCATTTGAAATGCTTCCAAACTGCTTAATATTTTAAAAGCCCCAAACGGTATTCAAAATAATACAACACATGCGATTGTTTCAGAAGCTTCGTGAGCCATCTTTGCGATGTGGTGATGGGCAGTTTCAACCCAGCACTCTGTTCTCTGCCCAAGTTGTGCTGTTGGACTCTATTCCTGATTCTGTGTCTTGAGGGGGGGGAAATACGAGACAAAAAAGAACTCTGCCAGTTCTAATTATTGATCCACCATCACAGACCCATTTAGCATTTGGAGCTACTTGCAGTGCCTCTTGTTCTTTCTCCTCTTCACTTGACTGCCAGACACTCTCAGAAGTAACTAGGTGTCTGCCCACATTAGCATCTTGTAATGTGCTGCCTATTTTTACAGCTTTCGTTGCATGTGACATGTGGGACTGGAAACAAAAATCTCTCCCACTGCAATGTGTGCGTGTCAGCAAGCGCCACTTCACTTTATTCATTTTTCCGCTACATTGTGCTTCTACATTCTCTCACATTAAAAAAAAATATCTTTCAGAAAGAGTGCTGTTCTTACGGCTCAAATATGTGTTTTAAGCGGCCTGATAGCACAAGAGACAATGTGCACTTTAGGGATGGGAGTGGCGAGTTGATTCAGTTCACATTTAAGACTGAACATGCCCAATTCACAATTTTCAAAACAATACTTGAACTGCAATGCAGCCAACCTTCAAAATTCAGGTTTCTCTGAATTTTGCGATGCAATTTTCCAAAGCCAAGTAATGTGTACAAAAATGCATGTGCTGGGGTGAGGTGCACATAAAGATGTATATTTTAGTGCAAATGACATACAAAAGCACATTGTACTAGGGGGAAATGCACAGAAAAATGTGAAAGAAGAACGAGGAAGAACGGGGAATGCAATCAAGTGAAATGCACAAGTATCTATATTTAAGTTGCACCTCCTTAAAAGTATTAGACAGACCAATAAGTGTCTCTATTTCTCTGGATTTGTCTGTTATTAAACTCACAGTAAACAGCAGGCAACTACAAGTTTCCCTCTTCTCTTACTGGATTGCCACTTTATAAGAAGGAAGGCAGAAAAGTTACATTCAGTGGGGTGAGTTAAGTGTGTTTCTGCTTTCTTTTGATGGAAATTAGGAGTGCATCCAAAGGATAATAAAAACTTAAAAGGTTCCATGCCTTTAATACAATTTTCTCTTTCTAAAAGGATTTTTGTCATTGCGTTCGTCTTTCCATACAAAACCAGAGTAGCCTAATACAGAATAATGAAGCCCATATAAACTCAAATGTGTCCTTCAGATACAAATACTTCACTTCCTAGAAAACAGTAATAATAAAGACATAATAATAAAGACAATTGGGAAAATCTTCACCAATAATTTTTCCTATATTTTCCTTAGAGAAATGAGGAGACCTTATTCTCGGGTCCGATGAACCATACTGGTCAAATCATATCAGTGAAACCTTAGCAGTCAAATGTTTGACATTTGGTATTACATTTCATCATTAAGTGCCTTTTCAATATTTGACTGTCAGAATCACGGCAAATGTCCCTCCTACTAGAAACAGCCAGCTAAACCACTTGTCAGTCAACTTTCGCTTGAGTTCTACTTCAGTAATAAGAGGATGTGCTTGGACTGACTGAAAAACAATTCCATTCCTAACCTCAAAAATGCTTGGGATTTCCAGTGACTGAGGCAATGCTTCTTAATACGGCCTCAGGGCCAAATGATATGAACACAAGAAGGAACATAGGAAGCTGTCTTATACTGTCAGACATTGGTCCATCTAGCTCAGTATTGTCTATGCAGTGACTCTTCAAGATTTCAAAAAAGAGTCTCTCCCAGTTCTGCCTAGAGATCTGTGGGTATAGCATGGAATAATAATAATAATAATAATAATAATAATAATAATAATAATATGCATACAAAGCAAGTTCTCTGCCACTGAGTTATGGCCCTTCTTCAACATCTTGTAGACTGTCAACTTCTTTGTTAAAATAGTTCTCTATTTATTCACCTATTACCTATGAAACATGTCAATGTGGTTTTCATACAGAACTTCTAGGCAGTCACTGCCCCACCCTAAAGTTGTTGTAAGATACTTCAGGAAATCTGGAATCTAAAAGGTCCACATTACAAGTTATAGGAAATATAATTTAAATTGAAATCCTGTTTAATTTTTTTATATAAAATTGTTGTTTGCCACCTATACTTTTTAGCAGAAAGAATATAAATTATCTTAATTCTTTAAAAAAAACTCTAAATAAATTGGGTTGTATCCAACTAAAACATTACTCAGAATAGACCCACTCAAATTAATGGACATGTCACAAAGCCACAGACAAAGGCAGGCAGACAAAAATCAGTACAAGTCTGGTCTCTTGCCGCTTTCATTTGTTGGAATATTTTCCCCCATAATGAGGACATGTGGAATATTTTCGCAATCCTTTTGAACTGAAGGTTCTTTTCTCCTTTTCTCCCTTAGCTGAGATACATTCCACAGGGATGGAGCCTTCTCTATCCTCCTCGTGCTATTTGGAACCCTGGAACATACCCAAGGCTACCTGCTTCAGAAGTTATTCCCATTTACATGAGGGACCAGGAAGATCCATGATGGAGCACATCCTACATCCTCACTGTCTCTTTGTGTAACTAACCCATGAAGAGAGTTTATTTTATCTGGCAGGGTAAAACTAACCCTTTTTCTCTGCCCAAATTTTACCATGTTATGTGGATTTCCTAAACAATTTGTCACAAGCAAATGGTACCACCAACCTCATGGTTACTACAGAGAATGACGATATGAAATATTGTTCTCAGAATTCAGGCATGCTGCAGTCAAAGAAGATGCATGTTCTACCTCCACAGTCAGAAGCGGTTGCTGGGAATTGCGAGTATCATGGCTAGGGACGCGGGTGGCGCTGTGGGTTAAACCACAGAGCCTAGGACTTGCTGATCAGAAGGTCGGCGGTTCGAATCCCCATGACGGGGTGAGCTCCCATTGCTCGGTCCTGCTCCTGCCAACCTAGCAGTTCGAAAGCACGTCAAAGTGCAAGTAGATAAATAGGTACCGCTCCAGCGGGAAGGTAAACGGCGTTTTCGTGTGCTGCTCTGGTTTGCCAGAAGCGGCTTAGTCATGCTGGCCACATGACCCAGAAGCTGTCTGCGGACAAACGCCGGCTCCCTCGGCCAATAAAGCGAGATGAGCACTGCAACCCCAGAGTCGGTCACGGCTGGACCTAATGGTCAGGGGTCCCTTTACCTTTATGTTCACGGCCTGCTTTTCTGTTTCCCATGGTGGTCTGGTTATTCACTGTGAGAACAGAATGCTGGATTAGATGGGCCATGGGCCTGAGCTAAGCATCTCTGTTTATGTTAGGAAGAAACAACAACTAGCCATATGAAAGGTATGAATTGGCCTTAAAAATAATAATATTGAAATCAGCCTAAATTTATTTTATTTTTTCCCCTTTGTTTTTCAGAGCTGTCCTGTTTTGCTCTCTAACATCCCTTCCATGATGTTTGGGCTCAACAGTCTTATCAGAGTGATGTGCTTAGCCCCAGTTATGCTGCATGCATGAGATAAAAGACCAGATGATGATCTCTCATTGGTGGCAATCAGGAGGAGAAGCACTCCATTTGATCATGGATGGCACCGGTTTAAGTGCTGGAGAATAAAATCAGGCTCCATCAATGTTATTCAGCATGACAGCCTGCCAGCAGAAGAGAACCTGATGAATCGTCAGCAAGACGTGCTAAAGTTATTTAGCCAGAAAATGTCTCCTGTGCAGTAACCGACATTGTAACTAATGCAATCCTAACTCCCTTAAACCCAGCTGGAATCTTGCCATCTGTATCAATGAAACCAACCCGATCAATCTGTTCTTGTAATTCATTTTTAGAGAAAGATGAGAATATTAACATAATTCCCTCAAGTTTTATCTGGTGGGGCTTAAAAAAATTAAACACTATTTACAGGGGACATTATTCCACTGTTGATCCATATTAGATTCCACTAACCTTTCTTAGAGACAGTCGTGTTTTTGTGTTTACTGGTGTTGGCATGGTAATGTTTAGATTCCTTTCCCGCCCCAATTTCTGCATTGCAGGTAATGTTGTTTATTTATTTTATTAAAGAATTTGTAGTGTATTCCTTGCATCAAAACCTCAGAGCGGAGAATAATTTTCAAATTATTTAAACATGCTAGGGATAAATAAAATATGCAATTAAAAAGAAGAAGTGCATGTCCAACCAGGAATTGCCAGTACAATTCCTTATAGCACCATATTGGGCCTGGGCTCTGAACACTGACAGTAAGATACACTGCACAGTGTTGTCATGCCCTGTTGAGTATGTACACTGAGTATGCACACCGAGCCACACTGGAACAAGGCGTTGCATAGCAGTCCAGTTGAAACCAATGGAACTAAAGGCTACAACTCACTTACCGGGGAGCAAGGGCTCGCCCACAATTCTGAGCAGCTTTCTAGGCATGGGTCTGAGTGGTTTTTCTCTTGCCCTACCACTTTCCCCAGGAAAACCCACTCTTAAAATGAAGGAAACATCAGAGAAAACCCATTTGAGGTTTGCTCCACTTCAGTAGCAAAGATTGGGTTTCCCCAGGGAAAATCAGTGGGGCAAGGACAAGTCTGGGTCACCTTACATCTCTTAAACACCTCATGGACCCAAACAAAGACAGGCAACCATCCCTGAGGCTCTTGCCTCCCAAGCCACAACACCCTGGCTGACCCTAGTTGCTGTGGCCTGCTTAATGGCTGCACTCAGTATAGGGACACCCAAGGGGCAAAATCAGTGGCACAAGCTTTTCCTGCATGTTTTCCTCCACCAAGGAAAACACTAGCATTTCTTCAGGCGCTGGCTGCTCTTCTTGCATGTTCATATGAACCTCCAGTTCCTACTGCTCCACCTCTTCTTCTGGCATCTCCAAAGTCATTGATTTTTCCTGCACCCCTTCCTTATTTCACAGCAGGCTTCCAGGGAGCAGAGAAAACAATCAGAAGCAGCTCCTCAGATCCAGTCAGCTCACCTTTCTCCAAGGCCTTGTCTTCCCGCTTGCCTTCAGCTACGGATTGCATCTCTTCCCAGTTGCAGCCCCTTCACTTCCCATCTACACTCTCCTTGGCCACCACTTCCACCTGGTCACTTTCAACTCCCTGTAGCATCTCACCAGGAAGGGTCCTCCCCTCACATGGAGTCACCCTTTTGTCTCCAAAGTGGCTTCTCACACTGTGCTTGCAGCTGCTCCACTTCACTGAACCACTGGTTCTGCTGCTCCAGCTACTGCTGGACTTGCTGCTGCAGCATCAACTTGAACTGCTCCAGAAATGCTGCTGTTCCTCCCATCATTTCAGCTCAGGCACACCTCGCTCACAGGTCCTCCTACAGGAAACATGAATCCCACTTCAGTGGTGTCTTTATGAGATATGGTTTATTTACTCATATATACAACCCCAGCCTAGGTTGGAGGGGTTCCCAGCACTGACACCCCAAGATAGTCTTGCTTCTCCCATAGCCACAGCCTTGGATTCCAGCAGAAATCAGGCGTGGCACTCTCTCTCTCTCTCTCTCTCTGCCTTTCCAGCCTACAGCTTTGCTTCCAACTTCTTGCCTCCAACTCTCCTTTCCATTCTGGCCATTTGTCTTTCTAACTAACAGTTGAGGGAAGGAGACCCATCCATTTGACCTCTGCCATAGGGGCAGGGGCAGAGAAACGGGGGTGCAGTGGGGGTGGGCCACCCCAGGTGTCACCAGTGAGGGGGGTGACAAATGCCAGGCAGAACTCACCCCAGGGCCTGCAGCGCACCCATGCCACATGTCTTGCATGGTGGCTTGGGCATGTGCAGGCTCTGCTCTGCCCAAATGGCCCGCCCATGACCTCCCCCTCAACTGTAGGGTGGCTGAGCGGGAGGAGGCAGGCAGACTCTTTGAAGACCCTGCAAAGCTTCCTGCCCCAACTGGTCCCACCCCATGGGTGGCTGGCCCTGCCCCCATGGGCAGCTGGCCCTACCCCCCGCAGACGGCTGGTCCTGCCCCTGGGGGCAGGGCATGTGTGCCGCCCCAGGCACCAAATTGGCTTTCTCCACATCTGTAGAGGGGCACTCACTTTGTTACCTTAATGACCCATATTTAGCAGGCCATTACCAGGCTAGCCAGGGCTATTCCAGCAATTGAAACAGTAAAAAAGTCAATAGCGTGACTTTAGAAACTTACCCAAAATTTCCAGTGTTGAGGCAGGTATGGTATTCTTTTTTCTGTGATGATTCAATACATTTGATCTGGATCTTGAGAAGTCACATTGAGGCTGTGCCAATCCCTAATTGCGTGTACCACACAAGATCAATCGGAAC